>NC_074694.1:37484435-37784435 GCF_029448725.1 Salvelinus fontinalis
AGAGAGAGAGAGAGCAGTGGGGAGACAGAAGAAAAGAGGAGAGAGCGAAAGCGAGAGAGAGAGAGAGAGCAGTGGGGAGAGAGAGAAAAGAGAGAGACCAACCAGTGCATGCAGCAGAAAGGAAGAAGCAGCAGAGCTCTGGCGGAAAGAGGAAATATTGATCCCAGATTTAATTGGCTCCCCACCACCAGTGAGCAGCAGCCTTATGCCCACAGGCTGGTAAATAAACCCTCCAATCTGGCAACCGCTAGCTCTCAATATGCAGTGTTCCCGATTTATAATACATCATGTTATTTTCATTTTAAATACAAGTATCTTCTTTAAACTGCAACAGAAATGTGTTTTCAAAGTAGCCTTGACACATACATAACAGTACATAACAGTATGTACTAGAATAACAGTCTTTGTACATAACAGTATGAAAGCCTGGTTTTCAAAAGTGAAATGCCTCTTGGGCTTCTTTATTTGCGTTTTCAAAGAAAATCTACTTTAGGGACAATAAATGGTATTTGATAAACGCACGCAAGCGGAACCAAGAGATCCAGCCATCATGAAGTCTCCTTTCTGTGTAAGTAAGACCTTCTGGTCATGTCATTTTTAGCTCTCTCTTTCTCTACCCTCTCTGTCTTTTTCTCCCTCTTTCCCCAAAGGTGCAATAACAGTTGAGGTTCATGATGTTCTGAGAGAGAACAGAGATGTTCATCAACCTAAAATAATCATGCCCTTCGAATCGTGCAGAAATCACATTTCTTCATGTAAGTCTACCAGCTCTTGGAACTAAAACAACAATACTGAGGAAAATCTCCAGTGTTCTGATTCAAAACCCTGTATCCAAGCCATTGCCTGCATCCCAAATGGCAGTATATTCCCTATTTAGTGCACTACTTTTTACCAGGGCCCATTGGGAATAGGGTGCCATTTGCAACAAAGACATTTTTCATAATGTACTTGGAAGTAATCCCAATGCCTATTTCTTTGGCACACTGATAATTCAGTAGTTGCTAATTGTTAGAGGTGTGATTCACACATCATGCTCACACGTTATCAAACACCTGTTGCTCACAGATAGCAACAGGAGAGAATGCTGTGCCTGTGTGTCATCTGCTCAGTCTCGTGTACTACAGTCACCAAAGCGTTTCTGGGCTGTATTGAACCCTGTAGTGCTAGATAGAGACAGTGCCAAAATTCAGAAAGGGAAATGATAGATGTAATAAAAGGCTTCCATAAAATGTTATTGGATCGTCTCCCATCTCTACCAGTCGGATGTGGCTTTATTTACTGTGGTGACAGTGGATAAAAACACATCTAATACCCCAGTGCTGAGGACTTGGCCCGGCCAGCTAAACTGTTTCTCATATTCTGTACACAACATATAAATACTACAATAGCATACCATAGAATCCATACAGACATTCCACAACCACTCGTTGAGAGGGTAAATATTACCACTGTGTTATTACCTGGGGTTCGAGCAAAACAAGCAAAGCTGAAATAACAGCTAAGAACAACGTGCCTGCCTTGCTGCATCAACCCTAAGGGGCCTATGTCACCATGAATGGAAAAGTAATTATCTTTCCCCAGAACAGGGCTGCTGTGCGCTGGGAAGGACAGCATGAGGACCAGGGGATAGGAGGGTTGGTCCTCCCCTGATCACCCAGGCACAGTCTCAAAGATCAATCAGGAATGCAGCACTGCTAAGCAACACAATAGCGCTGCATGGCAGGCGTCGCTAAGCAAGCTGCTCATATGGGCTGTGCCTTCTACTGGTTTGGTATGCACTGGATGGCCGTCCACACGCATGTACAAACACACAGTCACACGTACAGACTAGACGCATGCTCATACTCTCTCTCTCTCTCTCTCTCTCTCTCTCTCTCCCTCTCTGTCTCTCTCTATGGCTGTCTCTCTCTCTGGCTGTCTCTCTCTCTGGCTGTCTCTCTCTCTGGCTGTCTCTCTCTCTGGCTGTCTCTCTCTCTGGCTGTCTCTCTGTCTGTCTTGCTCACAGATACGCACGCACAGACTCGCTCACTCGCAGACACACACACATTCCTACGTGAGACCGGCTGGAGCCCTGAGGAGGCGATAGGGGAGGCAGCTCTTTCATTAGCGGAGTGGCACGGCTGATTAAGCGTTCCCCAGCCCACATGCCTGGTTGGCCTAATCGATGATTGGTAATTGGACCTGTAGGGAGGCGACCACTGAGGCGACCAATGGCGGAGAAAGGAAGGCCCTCTGGTGTGAAATGAAACAAATGGCACCACCAGAGAGGGGGGTTGGTTGGTTGAGGATGACCACTCACGCCAATGGCTCCTAGAACTGAACTCCCCATCCTCTCTGTCTATAGGCCTACTAGGCTGCTTCTGTTTCAACACATCAAAGTCTTTTGGCTGTTTAGGTTCACAATGACCACAGATGCTAAACGGGCCTTTGAGGTTTGGTTTTTGACAGGGTACCAAGGACGAGCGGTGGCGATTTACAGGTCCAATAGAAAGGAGATCCATATACAATTGCTATGTGCAGTTGCATTGTATGTTCTCATGGAAAGGGTTCGTCAATTAGTTACAAGTGACAGAAGTGTGAGACATTGTGTAAAAAGCTATTCAAATAGCCTCCTCACCTCAGTGTAGATTGGATAAAGTGGTCATTTACTCATGTAAGTGGAGAATTTGGAAATGAGACAGAATATCCACAGTCCATGATTATGATCAAATTGGAAGGGTTGGAAGGGTAAACATTTTACGTGATAGCCAGACATGTTCTGTACCCACATAGCCTATGGGCCACCCCTCCTTCAGTGACCATAGCCTAATCTGATAATAATTTACAGTAATCTACTGTAAAATCCATAATTACCTTCATGAAGCCTATAGATTGGGTGTCGCAAAATAACAGTAAGCCTTCAGGTCGTGCCCATAGTTTAGTAGGCCTTACGTTTTCATATTCTATGGGAGCTCCACTTTGAACGGTTTTCTCAAACTTTCCTCATCATGAAACATAACTCTGAAACATCAAGAAGAGGTATCAGGGTGACTGATCTTTATCGATTATGTGGTTTACTTCTGTCTGTGCCTAGGATGATGGAAAGGGCTCGCTATCGTCATCTCTAGGCATGGTAGCCACAAGCACCGACAAGATTAGGCTATGAATGAAGTGGGCTCATAGAGAATGATAGAGGCTTCTAGTGGCCAAAGGGCAGTATGTAAACTGGGTGGGCCTTCCAACTAAGGGGCCAGGGTTCCGGCCTAAAAACACAGTTTCGACTGCTCCGACAGTTTTGCTTCGGTACTGCAGTTTAACTGACGCCCGGCCCAGAAAGACAATTTCTATAGACCGCCACATAGAGAAGTCCAATTTGAAAATTCCTTATAAGACACTTTACTCATCACCTTTGTGCACAAAACATCCATTGAATTATTATAATAACTGTCGCTGAGGCCAATTTTTTCCCCCGACACTCACAGCCGAAGATATTAACATTTTATATTCCTCCAATGTCTGCCATGTTTTTGGATGACGTGGTGACGTTGTCGCTGCTCACGCTGCTCCCTGAATGCTAGTGCACATGTCATTTTGGTCCGTATAAACCGAATGCAACCCAGATATAGACAGTCCATAAATTGGCGTATGAGAAGATTAGTAGATTACCTTGAAAACAACGGTCGACATCTTCGGCATAGTCTCCAGTTCGTATTATACCTCAATGCTTCCAACTTCATTGGGTGATCCCGCCTGGTGACCCTGGTGAAATCATGTCCAACCGGGTCATCAGGAGGGATCAGTCAATCTTGAAGAAGAAAATTGACTACTTCAAAATAGAGATTGCCTTAATGGCGTGGCCGATGTGGTCACAGACGCTATAATGGCACAGATACAAAGATGGCTCCTCTATCTATCTCTATAAGTGGGCCCCGGATTATAGACAGAATCCAATTTACAACATTTTGACCCTATACAAATGATCAGGTAATAGCCTGGCTAGTTTATATTTTATAAAGGTGTCATATAAACAATGTTCATTCTAAACTGCGCACGTGCGCTGCCGTGCACTTCCTCCAGGACTGCGCCACAGAAGAAATGCCATGCCGCACAGAAGCAAGATATTGAACTTTACTGAGTTCGCCCCATTAGTTTGCACTATCAACGTTTTTCAGTGATCGAATCAACATTATATCAGCCCCTTTTCAATGCAACAAACCAAAACAAATCTAACTTTGCAAGAGCTCAACAGAGTAGAATTCTATTGGCCGGGGCAGAGCACCAGCGGTCTTTCAATCACCCATGAGTGAATGCACTTTTCAGATCAAATCATATCAGAGCCTTGCATGTGCACACTTGATGATATTCTT
The DNA here is from genome assembly GCF_029448725.1 of Salvelinus fontinalis. Taxonomy (NCBI): domain Eukaryota; kingdom Metazoa; phylum Chordata; class Actinopteri; order Salmoniformes; family Salmonidae; genus Salvelinus; species Salvelinus fontinalis. Next base: position 37,488,782 of record NC_074694.1, read on the forward strand.
TGCTATTTAGCAATTTATTAGCCCGGTTATAGATAATTATAGGTCAGCAATGGCGAGTTGCTGCTTCCTACAAGAGCGCAAAATATGTAGGCTACATTTCAAGCTGTCTTTGAAAAGCCAGTCAGGTAAAAAGATTCTAGCTGTGTTCGAATACCCATACTAACATACTGTGTACTACATACTTAATGAGTATATACTACATACTATTAGTTCATTTTAGTATACTGTAAACTAAATCTATCGTTTCAGTTGAGCGTACTAGAAATGTGCCTGTCTACCGGAAGTTGATGCTGTTGCTATGCAAACTCTTGCTAGCTTGTTAGCATAACAAATGACTAGCTAAACATTTTACTATTTTGGGTGTGTTCGTCAATTCAATCTGGAGTGCCAAAGTGCGCTCTGGACGTTTGTAAATCCAGAACGTTGTCAGATTGTCCATTCGTAAATTCAGAGCACACACTGAATGCTCTGGCCGAGGAGTAGGGTTGATCCTGTAGTCTATCACAGTACCATCCGTTTTGTCACCAAAGCCCCATATACGACCTGTTTGCTCTCGTTGGCTGGCACTCGCTTCATATTTGTCGCCAAACCCAATGGCTCCAGGTCATCTATAAGTCTTTGCTAGGTAAAGCCCCGCCTTATCTCAGCTCACTGGTCACCATAGCAGCACCCACCCGTAACACGTGCTCCAGCAGGTATATTTCACTGGTCACCCCTTAAGCCAACTCATGCCTTTGGCCACCTTTCCTTCCAGTTCTCTGCTGCCAATGACTGGAACGAATTTCAAAAATCACTGAAGCTGGAGACTTATATCTCCCTCACTAATTTTAAGCATCAGCTGTCAGAGCAGCTTACCGATCAATGCACCTGTACATAGCCCATCTGTAAACAGCCCACCCAACTACCTCATCCCCATGTTGTTCATATTTTTATTTTTTGCTCCTTTGCACCCCAGTATCTCTACTTGCACATTCATCTTCTGCACATCTATCACTCCAGTGTTTAATTGTTTAATTGTAATTACTTTGCCACTATGGCCTATTTATTGCCTTACGTCCCTAATCTTACTACATTTGCACAGACTGTATATAGACTTTTCTATTGTGTATTGACTGTACGTTTTTTTATCCCATATGTAACTCTGTGTTGTTTGTGTCGCACTGCTTTGCTTTATCTTGGCCAGGTCGCAGTTGTAAATGAGAACGTGTTCTCAACTGGCCTACCTGGTTAAATAAAAGTGAAATAAAAATAAAACAAATAAAAAATCTGAGCGTTCAACGGATAGTCAAGCACCCAAGCTAACTGGCTAACGTTGGCTAGCAACTTCCAGACACAAACGAGAGAAATCCTCACTCTGACCATTTTACTCGCCCTAGCAGATCTGGTTAGGCTGTTTTCATGTTATCCAGAGGGTTGGTGACTGTAAACTGTGCTGCTGGCAATAATTTAATTACGCCTTTTTTTGGCAACGTTTACACCGGCCATACTCAACAGGTGTTGAGCGTTTGTAAATTCATCAATTATTCTGTGCGAAAATGCTCTGAAATCTGAGTAGATTAACAATGTCCATTGAAACACACAATGACTACATACCACTTAGCTAAGAATGATGTGAATAATCAAGTCAACGTTAACGTTAGCTAAATTGACTTGAGAGTAAACTAGGCTTATTAACACTATCTAACTTCACCGTTCTGCTAGTTAACCAGCCAGCTGACCAGCCGTAACATACTGCTGCTTCGGATTTCTCAAGCCAAGCCCTGGGTGTGTTCGCTGACACATGTGTTTCAAGTCACCTTGCATTGAAATAAAAATAAATGTTACTGGTCCAATGATGAGTTTTAACACTCAGTTACTTTGTTTCAGACCACAGCACCTGAAATAATAGAGACAGAAGCCCAAGAAAGAGAAGGAGCACAAGCACGGAGGCCAAGAAAATAGTAATGTAATTAGTTGCTAATCCAATTATAGTTAATCAATAGTTAGTAATTAACAGTTTTATATTGTATTTTGTATTTCCTTGTTGGTTAAATAAATAAAAGGTTATGTATTATAGTCCCCTTTCAGTCATGTAAATAGTTATCAATCCAATCATAGTTCATCAAGAGTTAGTAGTTAACAGTTTTATATTGTATTTTGTATTTCCTTGTTGGTTAAAAAAAATTAAACTTATATAGCTGAAATTTCTTGTCTTTATTAGTTGAAGCCATCATCGCATATAACACCTATTATCAACGTTAACCAACGTTTGTTAAACATTGGCGAACGTTGATGGACGTTTGAAACCCAACCAAACCAACGTTGTAAAATACACCTATTATATATTATATTATACACCTACGTTTGTTAAACGTTGGTGGATGTTCATTAACATTTAAAAAGGAACTAATAGCCAACGTTGTAAATTACACTAATACCAACGTTTATCAAACGTTGATGAAACCTATGACAAACGTTTACAAAATGTCATCTGTGCCTTTAACCAAAACCGAACATTTATCTGAATGCATTCAGAATGTTTAGACAACCAATCCAACACATAAAAAAAACGTTTATAAAATCTGTTTTTGCTACCTGGGTGCTGCTTTAACGCTATGCGGTTCGTAACGTAACTTATTTCTTTATTACATTGCTCATCATTTTGTTAAAATGTATCATAATTAGTTAGAGCAAGGAATTTGTATCCGCTCTCTTCGGACTTCAGTTGCATATTTTCAGACATTTTCTTCAAATCTGAAAACGTTGTGAAGCCACGCCCATTTATGAAGAATTGCATTATGTTGCTCTAAAAGTGCGGAAAAAGTGTCCACTGCATGTACACTTCGTATTTTGGCGAATTTAGTACAACATCTGCGAAATTTTGGCATACTAACTATATCCATACTATAACCAATAAGCATACTATATACTCAAATATCGTCACAAATAGTACGGTTAGTGTGGTTAGTATGAATATTCGAACACAGCGTCTGTCTTAATTAAAGGGGCAGTGTTGTGTTTTGAGACAGGCTTGAATGTGTAAATAAGCCAATATGCAGAGGGGTAGCCTACATGATCTAATTCTCTGTATGGTAATAATAATTAAATGTATTTTGCAACTGGTTTCTTGCATCATACAACACAATACCGTACAATTTACAGTCATCTACTTGGCCCATGGTGTTACAGACCAAGTAAACAAATATGAATTAATGTCAAGCCCATGCAATGTATTGTACACCACTTATAGGCTACTAAAGGCTACATCATATAAATCAAAAGCTATGTCAATGTGAAAATGTTATGGGATTTGATCCATTAGTTTTGTTGGTAGGCCTGCATTATGCTCAAATAGCCGCAATAGCCCATTGACTACTGTCTAAAACTGTATGGGTACAGCCTCAGTGTTCACTGACGAGCGGAGGAAGTTGCACAAAATTCTCACAATGCTCAAGTTTCCACTCACAAGATCTCAAATTTGCTCAGTTCCCCCCCCCCCCCCCCCCAAAATTGAGGGAACATTGCATATAACCTCTCCTGTAGATAGCAACGACAATGGGTTCTGTTTCCTCTGCTATTATGAACAACATTTTGGTCCAATAGGCCTAGATGAATGCTCCCCTTTTCTTCTCCCAGTAAAATACTAATTTGTTTGAAGATTAGGCTAATTTGTGAAAATGATACAAATGAGTTTTAAGAATATAGTGATGTTTTAATTATTCTTAGCTAAAAGCAGTGGATTATTAGCCTGCTCTATCATGAATAATCAAATCATCATCACAAAATAATTTTTCACTCTTGATCCGTTTTAATCCAATAGGAAAGGAATACATTTCCTCAAATCAATTGTTTGTCTTGGCCTATTCAAATTCATATTTTGGGATTAAATCGAGAGTTTGACAATTTACGGTTAAATCATTTGTTCATTGGAATGTGCTTGTTTTATTAAATCTACTTTACTCGATGCGCCGCCCAAGTTAACGATTTCTAACAAGCGTGTGCCTCTCCTTTCAATTTGGCTCGTGCGTCCGGTTTGCGTCTTATGTCGTCGATGGCAAACACTGAAAAGAAAAAAAATGCCCGTTTTACCCTCCACCTTTAATCCCGTCAGTGAAATTTGGTCTCGTTTCTTCTTGTCTTGCTCTGACAGGCATGCATGCACCCCAATTTACCCTCGTGACGGGGGGGCTCTAATCTACCCATCCGGCAGGGTTTGATCGCAGGCCCGTGTCCTCGGTTCAATGAGACGCTTCATTAATTTTAATATGCGGAGTGTGCCAACAACTGTCAGGACCTCCTAGGCCTATACCCAACCTCACCACGTGTTACTGAAGCTCTCCAACTCGCAGACCAGTCTTCAATATATGTGTAGCCTATTATTGGTTTATTTACTGTTTTTTGGAGAGGCTGTGGTATGAAAAGCGTGGATTACCGCAGTTACAATGTGCACGGAGAAAAGGGGTCACATTTCTTTAGTGGGCACCGCTAAACGGATTAGTTTAAGCACTGCGTCTGTGGCAAGTCAATTAGCCTGCTGTTAACGTCGCGTTTTTGACACATTTATAATTATTTCACCCAAGGTTTTCCTCTCTTCTGTGAGCGCGAGGCTAGACCCGTGATTTCAAATATAAGGCCTACAAATCACTTTGTGAAGATATGAAGTTATTGTATTTGTAGGCAGGATATCTCACAAAGGCCAATATTATTTCATACAATTTATATTTTCCATGGTTGCAATTATCAAAAAGGTATGTTTTGACTTATTTTGAGCAGAAATAACAAGACATTCATAGCCTATGCTATGCCATTACCCTAAATTTTAATAAAAATAATGAATAGACAACGAGCTCTAAAAGTGGCCTGATCGCACTCCTCCCCAGAGCCAAGCCCCATGCACCCAGTAATCACTCAGATGGACCTAATCCACTTTTGATGAACTTGGTTAATAGACTTCCTGCTGACATTATCAAAGGGTTTCAACTCTATTCATTACGTGCACACGACCCTCGCCACGCCCATACCATCCTCACAAGCTCTGGCGTGTCGTCAATAAATGCTCCCCTCACACCCAAAACTTTAAGGGAAGGGTCTAGAAGTTCAGTTACACGTCTGCACCGTTGAATCTATACCCTATTCAGGACAATGCCACGCCGCAAAAGTCTCTTTGTGCCATTTATCTCCAGAGACGCAGACACTGGTGCGGATTTGAAAGTGCAAGCGCATCGTATAGACGGTCCACATGGAGCTCTTGTGCAGACCAGTTGGATAGAAGAGAGGGCAGAGCGCAGGGGCAAGTGTGACCCGTGCGCTATTGTGGAGCTCAGATTGCCAGGGCTCAGATACATTGAGCAGGACCGGAGCACCATCGATAGAGCGCAAAGGCGTCGGCGTATGGCTGCAAACTCCCGCGAGAGGAGGAGGATGCTCGGGCTCAATGTCGCATTCGACCGCCTCAGGAGCGTCATCCCCAACCTGGAGAGCGACAAGAAGCTGTCCAAGTCAGAGACTCTTCAGATGGCGCAGATCTACATCTCGACGCTCAGCGAGTTGTTGCAGGACAGGCCCTGCGGCACGGAATTCAGCACCACTGAACTTGAGAGCACCGAGCAAGTGCGCACGGTCCCAACTGGCATGCCAACAGTGAACGATACAGCAGAAGACTCAACTGTTGAGCTACCTGGGCCAGGAACATACGATACCGCATGTAGAGACAGTGGGAACTTGATGCGTGCACCCTGCGAAGACCAGAAGACAGAGCTTAGAGGGTTTATGAACCTGTGGGAGAGAACTAGTGGCACAAAATAACTGGTTTTATTTGTTTGTGCTTCGTAATTGTTTATTTTTTTCCCATAAAAAACATGTTGATTCGTGTTTGATACCTTATGTAGATTATCTGGCTCAAGTAAAAACACATTTTAACAATTTGGCATCTGACCTTTTCTCCCCCTCACAGTTCAGTCTACTTTTGCATGTCTGAAAGTTATAGGGGCAGTTTATGCTGCATAAAAGAGCAATAGATTATTCCAAAACATGACACAAAAGTATCAGACACAGATGTACTGAAAGTAGCAATTTTTATTCAAGTTAAAATTATATACAAGTAACCAAAGACATTCTTGAAATTGGTACAAAGAGCATGTTCCTGCATTTGCCTTTTTACACCTTTTTAAATCTGTCTTTCAAATAACACAACTGAAAATGCTGTATAAAATAAATTGGATTGGATTCAGAAAAGTAGTCTACCATTTCTACATTTCCAATATTTACAAAAGTATTTACATTGTTCCATCCATTTCCAGATTTGTGAATAAAGCTCTTGTAAACTTCAGAAGTGTTAATTAAGCCAATTTTTTTTTTTTTTTTTTTTTTTTAAACGACTGGTGTGGCTCCCGACTACAGCGTACATCAGATTGAAATACAAGAGGCTTAACAGCTTAGAAAGTATCGATGAGGGTGTGTGCATGGAGATGGCTGAAGCTTTAATGTCTGCGTGGCTGTGGGTGTGCGTGCGCGTCTTAGAAGAGAAACAAAAACATGTCGTAAATATACAAGGGGGAATGAACGCAACTTTAGGAAATAAAAAGAGGGAAACTTCATCTCCCCAATTCTGTACATCTTAACCCCAAACAGCCCCACGACCGACTAACCTCCGCATTCAAGCTGGGAGAAGAGGATTTTACAGTTTTATAGGAGAAAACTATGGGAAACAGCATATAACCAATGAATTAGCTGACAACGTCACGCAGCCGATAGCAGTCCCAATCAAGCCTGAATTGAACAAAACTGAGAACACTGGCTATGAAACAGGTTAGTTATATAATGGGCATCACATTATGAAACTCAGAACGGAGGGAGCATGGATACAGCAACTGTTAAACTGAGAGGCTCAGTTCATGAACAGCGCTCTTATCAATTCAAGTGCTTAAATTAAAAAGTTTGAAAAGCAAAAAGAAAACACTGTAGTCTTTTAGTCCAGTAGATTTTTTTGAGAAAAGCTTAAAAAGAAATTGCAGCGTTGAAGAGAGGAGGAAGAATATAACTTAATGCCAGACTGGCATGTATTTATTCAGCAACAGAAAACCAACACTTATGTGTTCTACAGCCTTTAACAGCTAGCTGAAGCACTGTGGTGGTCATTCCGACCCAATAGTCTCTGCAATACAAATTAAAGACAAACATCCATACTTTCCTGTTGGCCATAACCAATAATGATAAGGGGGGGGGTATAGATTAAATGATGTAGTTCTCTCACGTTAGTGAAACTACAGATGAGGACCATTTCAGGTTTGTCCTTGAAGACCTACAATCTCCGAAAGTATCGACTTGGACAGAGGTGAGGTGTACTCCATGTACTTCGAAACGGAAAGAAAATCTATTGGTTCATTTCTAAACCTTTTCACACCCTCCCCTCAACGACAGAGGGTTTTTTAGAACACACACACACACACACACACACACACACAAAAAGGACAGTCGCGAAGGCAATAAAAGAGCTTCAGTGCAGTGGGGCCGTTGGGCTCTGGGGGCTTCAGCATTTCAAAGCGGGCTGAGAGCTTTTGCTTCGTGTTCCTATTCCAGTTGTGTGGGTCACTGCTGAATGCTTTCTTCGCATTCAGGGGGGGGGGGGGGGTCAGGCACACAGGCACTTTGATGACAAATCGGAAGTAAACAGAGGAGGGAGGCAGGGAGAGAGACATCTTTTACAGCAGGCAGAAAAAAACAATGGAGGATGTGGCAGATGTAGCAAGAAGGCGACATATTGATTTGGGATAGGAGTTTTTATATAAATGTACAACCTGAATAGCACAATTAGGGGTATCGAATGAAGAAAAAGGGTCACAACCCCCCCCCCCCCCCCCCCCCAAAATCGACATTTAATGAATATCATTCTGAGAATCATAAATTACAATTTCGTGAGGGAACAGAAGACAAAAAACTGTTTGGAACACAGAACGTCTAGAATATAAACGGAAGGTTGTTCTTATTTTCTGTTATCTGCTCAGAGTTCTCCTGTTCCAAACAGACGTCATAATAGGAGCGGTGGAATGCTGAACCAGTGCTTCAGGCCTCGCCTGTTTGAAGGGAGGCCATCACAGTATGTATAGTGAACGTGGTGTTGACGATGATGAAGATAGGTGGTTGTTATTAGCAGGCTGTGTGATGTGTGTGTGTGTGTGTGATGTGTGTGTGTGTGTGTGTGTCTGGACTTGGGTCTACCCAACTGTCCTGGTGTGAGACGAGCAGTCAGCCCCCAGTGTGGTCCCTCCCCACAGAGTCAGGCCTCTAACAGTGCTCCAGATAGTCAATGACCCGAGAGATGGACTTCTGCCCTGCGGTGCCCACATCACACTGTGGAGAGAGCGATGAGAGGGAGTGAGGGAAAGAACGATAGAGCAAAGGTCAGTTACCACACACACTCGCTCCACACAAATCCCTATTCAGATATAAGGCTACAGGGGCCAGACTGGGATATTAGTCATTAGCCTGTACAAGCTCACTGACACAGAGGCCACAATAAAGACCTTTAAGCAGACACTTGTAGGAAGACATTTTATATTTTAAAATGTGAGAACTTACTGTAAGATTCATGAAATTTAGGAACTTCTTGAGCATTTCTGTCATTATTGAGAAATCTCCTTTGGGCAGGTTTTCCCTCACAGTAGTCACATTCATCTGAAAGAGAAGACAATGAATCGACACAGAATCCTTTGTTAGTTCTACTCACATTTCCAACCTCTGATGAAATAAACAACAGGCAGATGCATCACGTTGTGTCAGATAACAGTAATTCTAGTGATAAACAAATGTCCGTATCATCTCAGAGGGAAAACAAGCCGTCACTGTAACCATCCAATCCAAGGTTGGCCGTGTGCAGTAGATTACATGCTGGGTGTCGACGAACGGTGGTGATGCATGTAGAATTGTCGGGGGAAAATTAAAATAAAATGATTTCCAAATGTTCTGTGGTCAGAGGCGCTAGGACGGCCGATCCACTGCTTTTAGGTACACTCAGCCGTCCATTGCTCTGGTGTTTCCTCTTGAAAGCAGTATTCAGGCAAGTTAAGGCTAAAACTTCTGAATTCATTTAATTGAAAACATATCCAGTCCTAGAGTGAAGCTAAACCGTTTTTGGTTTTATTTTAAAGGAGTGGGACACCCTACTCCCCACATATTTTGGGGTGTTTTATTGAGGAGGACAGTGGTAGAGAGTTAACGTAGGAGAGAGCGCTACAAGAGCAATGAGCCGGATTCGAATCCATGCTGGAAGCTGTATGTCTTTCATAGGCAGCTGCTTAGACCGCTAGACCAGGCAGGCTACAACCATTTTGTTTTACAAGACAAACAGAAGTCTGAGGTGTGACCTTCCCGAGTTAAAACACAGAGCCCCTGTCCAGATTAAAACTACAGCCTGGGATCGGTAGAGGTTTGTCAGAGAGAGATAATGACCGTGGCACAATCAATCACAACCTAACGGCCCATTGGGAGAGAGAGTCCATTACTAGAGATGCACTAAGCTCTCAAGGCATCATTGAATCGCTAATAACAATCTTCAAAAGAGAAAAAGGCCATTAAAGCAGGGATAAAAATCAACTCCGCTTTTATTTTCCTCTCGACAGTCGGCCGTGAAACTTTTAAGACCGCAATTCTGAAGGAAAACATTGATGGTCCCTGAAAGGCTTTACAATGACGGATGTTCACTGCCGATGTTCGAACGAGGCGTCGCTGACGAGTCTGTGTCTTAATGATGATGTGGGTTGGGCACATTGGAAAAGAACAGAATATCCAGAAATGTATACGTATCGGGCGACCTCAGCACTAGCCAAGTGCATCTGTACACAATGGATTCGTTTGCCTTCCCTACCTCTGGAAAAGAGTGTCTGCTAAATTACCAAAATGGTACGGAAAACGTAGCCTAAATCTGTGTGTCTAGTGAACAATCCCAAACCAGGGCCATTATGTAATGATGGAACTTATTACAGAAAACTTTTTCGTTATATCTTTGATTCATCTCTTTTATTGCCTTCTGTTTTTAATTTTTATATATATATTTTTTTATCTTCTTCATTTGAATGACTTCTTTTGAAATGCACTTTGTATAAAATTCTAATTTGATTATGTAGAGAAGCCATGGTGCTCAGAACGCCAGGAGAGTTGCCTTACCGGACTGCCCTGGCAGAGACAGCCCAGTAGCAGAGCAGTGTAGGAGGCCACGATGCTGTCCTCCATGTGCTTCCCAGCATGCTGCAGAGCTGCAGGGGGAAGAGAGGAGAAAGAGTCGCCAATATTACTACAACATCCGATTCAGCAATGCCTCATTTATAATCCAAAACACAGGTTCTACTCAATCTCTTTTCAGAGTTACCTAATGTCAGTATGGATCTATTACATTAGCCTTGGTTAGTTAGTTAAACATTGTTTTTATTTATTTTGCCTTTATTTAACCAGGTAGGACATTACCTTTGGTAAGGTCTAGCTCCTCGTTTTCCTCCTCTTTCTTGGCCTTCTCCTTCTCGCTGACGGTGTTGGTGTTGGTGTTGTTGTTCTCCGAGGCCACCCACTGGATCTCGCCACCAGACTCCTGCCACTCGCCGCTCTGGTCCAGCTTGGGTTTGGGCACGTCGTTGATGAAGTCATCCGTCTCCGCCTCTGCCGCTATGGCCGCTTGCTCCCGCTGGAGGAAGAGCTGAGGGCGCAAAAACGCATACGGTCAGAAAGGTTTGCGCTTGCATGTAATCAGTTCATCCACCCTTCCAGATCTATGCCTACGAGATCGTATAACGCTCACTGAAAATGTACGCGGTCTCTACACAACCTGACCTATGAACACGCTCACACACACACACAGGCTCTCTAACCCACCTGCACCAGGGCAGCGATGGCAGTGAGCGATCCTTCCGTCTTGAGCTCCTCTTTGTCAGCCACCAGGACAGAGTTGAAGGGAGCTCCTCCGTCCATCTCCATCTCCATCAGACAGTGGCGGTTCCTGGCACTGTACTCCACCAGGTTGATCAGCAGACCCAGACCCTGCATGGAGAACCATCACACTTGAGACATACACACGCCTAGAGTACCATCACCAAGACCCAGACTCTACCAGTTGTGTCCCAAATGACACCCTCTATGGGTCAAAAGTAGTGCACTTTAAAGGGAATAGGGTGCCATTTGGGAAGCAGAAACAATCCCACCTCAAAATGGACATACACTCCAATATCATCCCCTACACTTAGACCCTCATCTATCAACTAGGTCGAGTTGAAACACATTCAAGTAAGTTCCTTAGAGGGATGGTAATAGAACTGGGGACCAAAACAACAAGAAAAATCTAGGAAGTCAGGGCCCGTATTCATAACGCGTCTCAGAGTTTGAGTGCTGATCTAGGATCAGTTAACTTTCAGATCACAATGATCCCAATTACATGGACAGGAGAGACCTGATCCTAGATACTCCTAGATACTCCTACTCCGAGACACTTTATAAATATGGGCCCTGGAAACCCATCTAACCAAAGCCGTGGCTGCAATGTGATACTTGGGTAACGATGATGCTTACCAGTACTCGGATGTCGAACCTCCTCTCCTGATGAAGGTACTGTGGGACGCGGAGCACACAGTTCAAAGCTGTCATGATCATGTCCTCCTGCTCGCCTGTCTTCGTGCTTCCCCACTCTACACACACAAGGGGTAGAACAAACAGCTGTGACAATACCAGTACGGCGATATTTTCTCCATGGCAAAAATGAAAACATGAAGTAGACCAAACTCTTTGGTCCTTTAAAAAACCTGCTGTTAGTAAAATATTGTGTGCTATAGCTTGGAAAATAAATAAAAATGTGAATCACGATGACAATGTTTGTTTCCAACATTAGAGCTGTTTTCCTAAAGAAGTTAAATCTGCTTTGTGTTATGACTCCTTGCCATGATGCTAACAAGTGCGGCGATACTGGTATTGCCCCGACCCTCGTAAAACAAAGTTACGACGGGACCTCAACAGTTATGTGCACAACACACTTTTGGGAAGCTGAATGTCTTTAGGTGTCATATTAAAGCACTTCTATGAACGAGCGGCGGGTGCACAACGTAGTGTAGGTATTAGAGATTCTGGGTTCGAGTCCAGGCTCTGTCGCGACCGGGAGACCCATGGGGCGGCGCACAATTGGCCCAGCATCGTCCGGGTTAGGCCGGGAGGGATGTCCTTGCCCCATCGCCCACTAGCGACTCCTGTGGCTGGTCTGGCGCAGTGCACGCTGACACAGTCGCCAGGTGTTTCCTCCGACACATTGGTGCGGCTGGCTTTCCGGGTTAAGTGGGCATTGTGTCAAGAAGCAGTGTGGTTTGGTTGGGTTGTTTTTCGGAGGACGAACGGCTGACGACCTTCGCCTCTCCTGAGTCCGTACGGAAGTTGCAGTGATGAGACAATTGGATACCACAAAATTGAGAAAAGGGATAAAAAAATAAAACAAAAAAAAAGATTGTGTAGGTATGCAAATTTACTCAACCATAATTGACGACCACTGCAGTGGCATTGGCCCTGTCTGGTCATCTATATCCAGATGATACTGTGTGAGACCCCTTTTGGGGACCGTGTGTGTGTGTAGCTCTCACCATTGTCGTGGGTGAGGTTGAGCAGCACGCCGATGATGGCCTTCATGCAGTCCTCCACGGCCTTACCCACATTGCTGTGGCTGGCGTATGGCAGGGCGGTGCCCGCCGAGCACAGGGCACTGTTCACCCCAGTCTCCTGGCCGTAGCGCTGGATCATCTCCTCGCAGTGCCACAGGGCCCTGTCAACAACACACAGGGGCAATGGGTTAGCAATGGGTTAGCACGCCCGCATGCTTCACATCCGAAACAGTTTGTGCATATGTTATGACGACATTGTGACATTTGTTTGTTTTGGGTCTTCGGCAAGATTTTTTCCCCGCCTGTTCGTGTACACATTTTTCTCTCGAGGCAAGCCAAAAGGTCAGTAGCCGAAGTGCATGCCCCTTTATCGGTGATTGGTTAACAACAGTAAGTATTCTTCAAATAGGTGTTTAGCAAGAGACTAATTGTTTTCATTAACATATTTCACCTGCGCCAAACATCCTAGATGCAAAAGTGCACAACTAAGAGCCAAATTACATTTTTCTTGAGTTATCTTAGATCAATTCGGACTATTTTAAAGCTATGGTGTCTCAAGAGGGACAAAATACTATTGCCGCTTTTAAAATTTGTTTTTCAAGTAAAGGTCTTTTAAGGGAGTATATGCGAGCACACTCAATTGGTTAAAATGGCGACACCAATAAGTAATTAATTTACGTATCAAGTCAAGCACAACATTGGTATTGAACTAGAGGTACTCGGCTATATAGCCAATTTCCATTTATGGTCCCTTATGCCAATGTCTATTCAAGCTTGATAGTTTCTCATTTTGGCATTGAACTTATAACCTGCCGATTTCGTGCTGGGAAATAACAGTCTTCATATTTGATGGGAGGATCTTTTGATTGACAAAAGACTGGACTGAAAGTATACGGAATCGGGCTCTGGAAGGACTTTTACACAGAATTAAAACACTAACAGAGTGCGTCTTGAAAATAAGCTTTAAAAAAAGTCAAAAAGGGCAACAATTCTTCCTATGAGATTGTTGTATTATTCAGAGACCGCGATGGTACATGGGAAACAGACCCGCAGAAGATACAAAAGCAATAACACACGTCTCTAGCGTTTCTCTTCGCATATAGACATATGCCCTACACCATTAGTCAGACAGCATCCCCGCCAATACCTTTGAAAAAGGCAGTGTGCAGCGGGAGAGCAGAGCGTAAATTTAACCTATAACAAAAAGGTTAGCAACAGCCGTGCACACCGGCTGCATGGCTAACCAGAAGCAAAACAGCTTCATGCAAAATAGCAAAATAATGAGATTAGAGATAATGGGGGTCATTTATTATTAAGGCAGAGAGGAGAGCGGAGGAAGAGCTCATTCATTAGAGTGGGGGGGTGGGTGGGCGGTTGTTAATGAGGGCATCTGAGCTGCTGTGTGGCTCGACCCCTCTGATTTCTCCCCCCCCTCCGTAATTGAATTAGCGCAGCCGCGATCAATGCCGCTAGTGAATCCTCTGTGTAAAATCTGACAGCGGTTCTTTCTTTTACCCAGTCGGAGAGGCCTCCTGGCTGGGGGTGCAAGGGCAGTTCACCAAGGGTGAGGCAGGGGTTAGGAACCAGAGCAGGGCGGTCAGGGTCCCGGCTGCAGTCAACGCACCCTGCCTGGGACGAGGCTAATTCAGTTAAAGACGGAAGAGTTTAAACAGATAAGTGGCTGTGGTGGAACGAGGCGGGTGGGGGACTGGGACGCTTGGAGGGTGGCTGACCCTTACAAGGGGAGAGAAATGGGGGTATTGGTGGAGGGCTGATGGGTCCAGTGGGGGCAGAGAAGTGGCAGAGTTTGCTTTACAGAGGGGAACACGGACAGGGCGAGGGCGGATGCTGTGACAGTGTTAAAAATGAGGAAACGGCAAAACAGAGCCCTGATGAAAATTGACATTTCCCCATGTTTCTCATAGAGCTCCATACAGAAACTTTTGTGCATGAATTATCCTTGCGATATAACCTGTCAGTGAGGAGTCAAGTGCATTTCAAATCAAATCTAAAAAAGGCAAAGAAGATCTATGTGAATTCTTGGAATGGGATGGAAAAAAGCTGTGTAAACGTAAGACATTTGAAGTATGCAGAAAAGATAACGAAACAATTTTTTTATAAAATCTTTGAGCACTAACAATCACCAAAATAAAACCTAGACGGTCAAATCATTGATTTTAGCAATATATATTTTGTTATTATGTTTGAGCAAAAGACCACGCATTAAACATGGAAAAATGCATAGAATTGCAGGACATTTGCTTAAAAACTGCAAAATTCTCTCAGCTCTATTAACGTGGGCCTCAAATTCTCTAAAAAGGCTGACCGCGCCCCCTGCCACAATGGCCACCTATGACTCTGTTTGATCCTGAAAGAATACTGCTGCCATCAGGGGTTTTAAGTCTGCAGCTGTAAAGGCAGATAGGAGTCAGTGGCTCCTGAAGCAGTCAACTGTGGAAGGAGGGGAGATTCACCAAACTGATGCATTGAATCAGCACTGCTACCAAGCAAACTCAAATGATGCCGTCTGGTGATACAGGACTGTGTGTGTGTGTGTGTGTTCCTTCGCGCTCATACAGGACACTCACTTGGCTGAGGAGCAGATAAGCTGAGAGTCCTTATAAGCAATCAGGTAGCCCTGGTTCTCTGGGTTGTGAACAGTTACCTGCACAAATCAACAAGACACAGAGAAAGTTAATTAGACAGGGAATTCAATGCATTAACAGTTCATCTCAAATCAAGAGCACACAGAGCCCCCCTATAGGAGACTCACATTGGATTCACAGACTTGAGTTTGATCAGTAATCTAACCCCAGCAACCTGCTATCTAAATATACACTGTACTCTGGCTGAAAGTGAAACAGAGCACAATTGCAGGCTTAGAGGGGCATGGGCAGCTGTTACAAAGATCAACATTTCCCATCAATACTTTATAACTGATATTAAAGGCACGCTTCGGAATTTTTGCGACTCGTGAGTATTTTTTTCCCACCTCCCGGTTTGGCCTGGATGTGTCAATGTGTAGTTCATACATGCATAATCTATGAGCAGAATTACTGTTTTACCTCAATCAGCCACGAAATCACTAGTTTGAAAGCGACTGTTTACTGGAAGCTGTACGGCGCCATTTTCCCTAAATTAACCCTCGTGGGCCAGCCCCCTAGCAATTCGAGCTCCAGCCAATGAGAATCAGTCCCTTGTCATTTGAGTGACAGCTAGCAAGATGCACACAGCAGAGCTGAAAGAGAGCAATGATGTGGTGCACATATCTGCGCGTGTGACGTAGTATGCAATTTGAGGATCACATTTGACTCATGAGCGCTACTTTCAGAACTACTGGCTAAAAAGTACCGGAGACTATCTTTACATAAGATATAGTAAGGGCTATGACTGACCCTGATTATGAATTTATGTCATTTTCAGCCTTCTAGTAGTCAGAAGTGTTGTCCAACACAGTGTGTGTGTGTGTGTACGTTTTCCTACCTCATCAGAACTACAATGTCTTAACATGTCACCAGTATTTGGGCGATATATCAAATTCATTTGAATTCATGTTTCAGGACAATGTTTCAAATCTCCTTGACTCCTGTGCTGTATGCACCTTCCCACACAGACACCAAGCCCCTCCCCCTGCCACTCACAACAACGAGACGAAAGATCACCTCTTCCTCCATTTGAGGCTTTGTCCGACATAAAAATGGGTCATATGGACACCCAAGCACGTTGAGACATTTCACTGTACTGGAGAAGTTACCCTTTGTAACAATACCCTTAAGTCTCAACTCCCAAAACGTACAACAGGGCAGACCCTACAAAGACAAGAGTATCTTTCTTTTTTTAATTAACGATTTTCTTTCTTTTATAAACAATATCAAAACACACACATACAAAACGACAACGTCATACAAACGTCAACTACATCACACCTGCCCAGACCCCACGAGCACATACCGCCACGTGGCCTGAAACGCCACCATTTTGTTTCTCTACATAGGCCACACACTTTCTATATCTAAATAGCTCATTTGATTTTTCCATTGTGTTAATGATGGCGTATTGATTGATTTCCACTTTTTTTAGTATAAGACGGGAGTATCAATTAACATGATTGTGGAAAGCGCATTATTGGTTTGTCGTACGCGGCGTTGCAGTACCACTTACAGCTAGCAGCATTTTAGCCACAGACTTATGTGCTAAGCAATCTAGTCTGTGTTTTAGAAATGTGAAATGAGCATCGAACGATGCATTTGTATAAGGATTTGGCAACTCGTTCTCATTCTGAGAAGCAAAAGCATCTGATCCAGGTAGATGTTCAAATCAAGTGGCCCATCTAAACAAAATGAACAGGCTGCTGTTGTTCAAACAGATGGAGACGGACAGGAGGGTGTATTCATAAAAGTTCAACTGTTCTAACTTGTTGGCAAGCAAATAGATCCAATTTGGCTAGACTTTAAATATAAAGATCAGCTGGCTACTGACTAGTAGTGGGCTTGTGCTTGAGAGGTTGTTTATGAGACCTGTGTTAATGTTCTATAATGCCTGTTACCAGAAGTCGGCCATTATTAGTGGATGTGCAGAGTTCTGGATACATTTGTAATGAAAAGGGCATTTTCATATACAGACTTGAAAGCCAGATTAGTGATTATTGCCACAAAGCAGGTTCAAATGATAAAATAAGTAAATGATTAGTGGGTCTTATGGTTGAAGGCTTATATTTAGCCTAAGTAGAATTTTACAAGCCCTGAATTCATGATATTATTCCTAACTGTTTGAAATGCAGTGTATTGACCTTTAACTGTGCAACAAAAGCTTGTCAAAATAAATCGATTTTAGGCCATGTCGCCCAGCCCTAACCAGAATGTCCTGACAAGGTAGGAAAACAAGAAATAACATTTTAGAAAAGGACTTTTTTCATGTCCTGAATTTGTTAAAAGGCTTTCTTAGGCTTAAGGGTCAGGGAAAAATAGGTTTTTGAATGGGAATATATTTTTACTCGCCAAAAAGTACAGAAAATTCACAAAAACAAAGATGTGTGTGTGTGTGTGTACTCACGCTCTCCAGCACACGTAGACACCTCTCGGCTCCCCACAGCGATGCCACCAGCTTCTCCTTGTCATCCTCGTGGCTCAGGTTCTCCACACATTCTTTCACTGCAGGAAACAAGATGGTTCAACCACTCAACCCCATCGATCAGGTTAGAATATAAACCCCAAAAATGGAAACGCCATTGAAGAGCCATGACCTCAACCCCATTGAACACCTTTTGAATGAATTGGAACGCCGACTTCGGGCAAAGCCTAATCGCCCAACATCAGTGCCCGACCTCACTAATGCTCTTGCGGCTGAATGGAATTCCCCGCAGCAATTTCCAACATCTAGTGGAAAGCCTTCCCAGAAGAGTAGAGGCTGTTATAGCAGCAAAACGGGGGGGGGGGGACCAACTCCATATTAATGTACATGATTTTGGAATGAGATGTTCGACGAGCAGGCGTCCACATACACTGCATGACCAAAAGTATAATTTTTGGTTGTTGCGTCAGCTGCGTCTCAATCCACCACATCTGCCGATGTCGGCCATCGGCCATCCACATTTGCGGTGAAAGGTGGCAGAGCTACGGCAGTATTAGTGAGACCATAAGACATCCAGAAAATCGTTCTGACGAAAACGTCCAGTGTTCAAAAGGTTTGGTCTACAAACTATGACCACTACGGAAAGACGACCCTCACGAACACAATGGTGTTCACCATTTTGCTCTAACACCCCCACATGCATCACGGGACTTGTCTAAAGTCGGCCCGCCGATCTGCCAACATCTGTCTGTAGCGTCAGAACTGTTTGGGATACACACTAATATGACCCGCCTGTGGAAAGGGGAGACTCTCACGAACACGTTGGTTGTTTTATTCTTGCACGCCCACAAGCCTAGTCTGAAAATAGCCCTGTACCAGTTAAAATGTTTTATGGAAGTACACAAAACATTAGGAACACCTGCTCTCTCCATGAGATTGACCAGGTGAATCCAGGTGAAAGCTATGATCCCTAATTGATGTCACCTTTTAAATCCACTTCAAATCCTTGCAGGGCTCCCGAGTGGCGCAGCGGTCTAAGGCACTGCATCTCAGTGCAAGAGGCGTCACGACAGTCCATGGTTCGAATCCAGGCTGTATCACATCCGGCCGTGATTGGGAGTCCCATAGTGCCTTTGAACGGGGTATGGTAGTAGGTGCACGGGTTTGCGTGTGTTAACGTCAACGCTGCTGGGTTTTTCACACTCAACAGTTTCCTCTGTGTATCTAGAATGGTCCACCCCCCATTCTGTGGGAAGCATTGGAGTCAACATGGGCCAGCATCCCTGTGGAAAGCTTTCGACACATTGTAGAGTCCATGCACCAAGGAATTCAGGCTGTTCTGAGGGCAAAATGGGTTGCAACTCAATATTAGGAAGGTGTTCCTAATGTTTTGTTCACTCAGTGTATATGGAATTAGCTCAGTGCCAAAAAAAGAGGGGTTAAATATGTTAAAATATAAATAAAAAAATCCTGGTCTTATCGCTCTCGGACATAGCCTTTTGACTGTTTTTCCATGTATGAATCGGTTATTCAATGTTAAATCAAATATTCCAATTTTTATTTTATTTTTAAACCTGCAAACTCATTCCTTGGAGGGCCTAGCGTCTACAGGTGTTAGTTCTCCTTTCAATGAAGCCCTGAACAACCAGGAGTGGGGAGTTACTTAATAGTCAATCACGTACAAGGTAGGAGTGAAAACCCACAGACACTCGACCCTCCGTGGAATGAGTTTGACACCTGAACTTCAAAATCAAATAACTAAAAGATCCTTGGTATCACCATCTTAAAATAATTATATATATATATATATAATTATATATAATTATTTTAAGATGGTGATACCAAGGATCGTTTAGTTATTTGATTTTGACTAGCTCTTACCTTTGACTAGGTAAGCTAGACACCGACTAGATATACATATATATATATATATATATATATATATACATATATATATATATATATATACATTGACATCCGGTTTGGAGCGAGCGGTCGCATTTGCATTCGCTCTGCAGGTAGTATAACTTTTCATTACATTTCATTATAGTACAACGGTTTAATTTGTCCAACCTTAGCAATTTCTTCTTAACTAGCTACATAGCCGTCTGTGTATCAAAGATAATTGCGTAATTATCGTATTTCGTCGTCTATCGTAGTCCACACTGCTATCTGCCCAGCAGCTAGCAAACGTCCACCGTCTACCGAATAGTAGTATAACTTTTCATTACATTTCATTATAGTAAAACGGTCTGATTTTCATTTTCATTACAGTACAACGGTTTGATTTGTTTGATCTTAGCTAGCTACATAGCCGTCTTTGTATCAAACATAATTGCGTAGTTATTGAGGTTCGCTAGCCAGCTATTTTCGTCCTAACGTAACGCAACGTAGCCAACACTGCTAGCTAGCCAGCTTGCCACCGAATAGCAGCATTGTAGAAACGAGTGCATTACAACGGAACGACTTGATTAGTGTAGTGTTAGCTGGCTACACAGTTGTCTTTGCTATCTTTGATTTGTTTGATCTTAGCTAGCTACTTAGCTGGCTACATAGCCGTCTTTGTATCAAAGATAATTGTGTAGTTATCGAGGTTCGCTGAGGTTCGCTAGCCAGGTATTCTCGTCCTAACGTAACGTAAGGTAGTCAACCCTGCTAGCTAGCCAGCTAGCCACCGATTAGCAGCACTGTAGAAACGATTACATTACAACGGAACGACTTGATTTGTGTAGTGTTAGCTAGCTACATAGTTTTCTTTGCTAGCTTTGTATCTAAGATAATTGTGTAGCTTTGAGTAATTATCGGTTAGCTAGCCAGCTATTTTCGCCTGCCGCGCTGCCGTCCTCCTACCTAGCCAACACTGCTAGCTAACACTGCTAGCTAGCCAACTTCTACCGAATAGCAGCACTGTAGAAACTTACATTACAACGGAACGACTTGATTAGCGTAGTGTTAGCTAGTTGTCTTTGCTGTCCTTGTATCCATGATAATTGTGTAGTTTAGAGAAATTTAGAGAAATTGTCGAGGTCACCTAGCCAGCTTCACTTTCAACAACGCAGCTACTGCTAGCCAGGCTACTTCACCAGCCAGCAGTACTATATCATTTTAGTCAATAAGATCTTTTATTTTATTTATTTTTTGCAACGTAAGCTTAACTTTCTGAACATTCGAGACGTGTAGCCCACTTGTCATTCTAATCTCCTTTGCTTTAGCGTAGCCTCTTCTGTAGCCTGTCAACTATGTGTCTGTCTATCCCTGTTCTCTCCTCTCTGCACAGACCATACAAACGCTTCACACCGCGTGGCCGCGCCCACCCTAACCTGGTGGTCCCAGCCCGCACGACCCACGTGGAGTTCCAGGTCTCCGGTAGCCTCTGGAACTGCCGATCCGCGGCCAACAAGGCAGAGCTCATCTCAGCCTATGCGTCCCTCCAGTCCCTCGACTTCTTGGCACTGACGGAAACATGGCTCACCACAGATAACACTGCTACTCCTACTGCTCTCTCTTCGTCTGCCCACGTGTTCTCGCACACCCCGAGAGCTTCTGGTCAGCGGGGTGGTGGCACCGGGATCCTCATCTCTCCCAAGTGGTCATTCTCTCTTTCTCCCCTTACCCATCTGTCTATCGCCTCCTTTGAATTCCATGCTGTCACAGTTACCAGCCCTTTCAAGCTTAACATCCTTATCATTTATCGCCCTCCAGGTTCCCTTGGAGAGTTCATCAATGAGCTTGATGCCTTGATAAGCTCCTTTCCTGAGGACGGCTCACCTCTCACAGTTCTGGGTGACTTTAACCTCCCCATGTCTACCTTTGACTCATTCCTCTCTGCCTCCTCCTTTCCACTCCTCTCCTCTTTTGACCTCACCCTCTCACCTTCCCCCCCTACTCACAAGGCAGGCAATACGCTTGACCTCATCTTTACTAGATGCTGTTCTTCCACTAACCTCATTGCAACTCCCCTCCAAGTCTCCGACCACTACCTTGTATCCTTTTCCCTCTCATCCAACACTTCCCACACTGCCCCTACTCGGATGGTATCGCGCCGTCCCAACCTTCGCTCTCTCTCCCCCGCTACTCTCTCCTCTTCCATCCTATCATCTCTTCCCTCTGCCCAAACCTTCTCCAACCTATCTCCTGATTCTGCCTCCTCAACCCTCCTCTCCTCCCTTTCTGCATCCTTTGACTCTCTATGTCCCCTATCCTCCAGGCCGGCTCGGTCCTCCCCTCCCGCTCCGTGGCTCGACGACTCATTGCGAGCTCACAGAACAGGGCTCCGGGCAGCCGAGCGGAAATGGAGGAAAACTCGCCTCCCTGCGGACCTGGCATCCTTTCACTCCCTCCTCTCTACATTTTCCTCTTCTGTCTCTGCTGCTAAAGCCACTTTCTACCACTCTAAATTCCAAGCATCTGCCTCTAACCCTAGGAAGCTCTTTGCCACCTTCTCCTCCCTCCTGAATCCTCCTCCCCCTCCCCCCCCCCCCTCCTCCCTCTCTGCAGACGACTTCGTCAACCATTTTGAAAAGAAGGTCGACGACATCCGATCCTCGTTTGCTAAGTCAAACGACACCGCTGGTTCTGCTCACACTGCCCTACCCTGTGCTTTGACCTCTTTCTCCCCTCTCTCTCCAGATGAAATCTCGCGTCTTGTGACGGCCGGCCGCCCAACAACCTGCCCGCTTGACCCTATCCCCTCCTCTCTTCTCCAGACCATTTCCGGAGACCTTCTCCCTTACCTCACCTCGCTCATCAACTCATCCCTGACCGCTGGCTACGTCCCTTCCGTCTTCAAGAGAGCGAGAGTTGCACCCCTTCTGAAAAAACCTACACTCGATCCCTCCGATGTCAACAACTACAGACCAGTATCCCTTCTTTCTTTTCTCTCCAAAACTCTTGAACGTGCCGTCCTTGGCCAGCTCTCCTGCTATCTCTCTCAGAATGACCTTCTTGATCCAAATCAGTCAGGTTTCAAGACTAGTCACTCAACTGAGACTGCTCTTCTCTGTATCACGGAGGCGCTCCGCACTGCTAAAGCTAACTCTCTCTCCTCTGCTCTCATCCTTCTAGACCTATCGGCTGCCTTCGATACTGTGAACCATCAGATCCTCCTCTCCACCCTCTCCGAGTTGGGCATCTCCGGCGCGGCCCACGCTTGGATTGCGTCCTACCTGACAGGTCGCTCCTACCAGGTGGCGTGGCGAGAATCTGTCTCCTCACCACGCGCTCTCACCACTGGTGTCCCCCAGGGCTCTGTTCTAGGCCCTCTCCTATTCTCGCTATACACCAAGTCACTTGGCTCTGTCATAACCTCACATGGTCTCTCCTATCATTGCTATGCAGACGACACACAATTAATCTTCTCCTTTCCCCCTTCTGATGACCAGGTGGCGAATCGCATCTCTGCATGTCTGGCAGACATATCAGTGTGGATGACGGATCACCACCTCAAGCTGAACCTCGGCAAGACGGAGCTGCTCTTCCTCCCGGGGAAGGACTGCCCGTTCCATGATCTCGCCATCACGGTTGACAACTCCATTGTGTCCTCCTCCCAGAGCGCTAAGAACCTTGGCGTGATCCTGGACAACACCCTGTCGTTCTCAACTAACATCAAGGCGGTGGCCCGTTCCTGTAGGTTCATGCTCTACAACATCCGCAGAGTACGACCCTGCCTCACACAGGAAGCGGCGCAGGTCCTAATCCAGGCACTTGTCATCTCCCGTCTGGATTACTGCAACTCGCTGTTGGCTGGGCTCCCTGCCTGTGTCATCAAACCCCTACAACTCATCCAGAACGCCGCAGCCCGTCTGGTGTTCAACCTTCCCAAGTTCTCTCACGTCACCCCGCTCCTCCGCTCTCTCCACTGGCTTCCAGTTGAAGCTCGCATCCGCTACAAGACCATGGTGCTTGCCTACGGAGCTGTGAGGGGAATGGCACCTCAGTACCTTCAGGCTCTGATCAGGCCCTACACCCAAACAAGGGCACTGCGTTCATCCACCTCTGGCCTGCTCGCCTCCCTACCACTGAGGAAGTACAGTTCCCGCTCAGCCCAGTCAAAACTGTTCGCTGCTCTGGCACCCCAATGGTGGAACAAACTCCCTCACGACGCCAGGACAGCGGAGTCAATCACCACCTTCCGGAGACACCTGAAACCCCACCTCTTCAAGGAATACCTTGGATAGGATAAAGCAATCCTTCTGCCCCCCCCCCCTTAAAAGATTTAGATGCACTATTGTAAAGTGGCTGTTCCACCGGATGTCATTAGGTGAATGCACCAATTTGTAAGTCGCTCTGGATAAGAGCGTCTGCTAAATGACTTAAATGTAAATGTAATATATATATATATATATATATACATATATATATATATATATATATATATATATATATATATATATATATATATATATATATATATATATATATATACATAAAAGTTTAGTAGAACCCCCCCCCCCCCCCCCGCCGGCTTAGACTCTTGGGGGTTAACCATGACTGCTAAACGGAATGGCATGTAACTTGCATTCGGAAGTAACCATATTTTGCTAGCATTGCAAGGCATACATATTCTCTCACACACACAAAACTTATTCAGTCGCCTGCTAAATGACTCAAATGTAAATATCTAGGTCTAGCTTACCTTTATCCACTATGTGGTCCAGGCCTCCCAGGAGCCTAAGCTCCTCTTTAAACCAGTCCCCAGCCCGCTTGGAGGTCAGCGATAACAAGGTCTCCATGGCTAAATGCCCCGTCTGCGCACACACAGGGAGTAATGAAAATACACTTACTTCACACACACGCACAGGGTATAAGTAGACATGACTGACTCTGTGTGTTGTGAATCAAAGATGCTAACTATAACAGACGATAACAGGGTGAGGAATTGGAAGAAAAAAAGATTTCCTTCCTCCTAGTGATGGGAGTCAGGAGAAATCTAGATTGCATGTAGAGTTTGGGTCCAACCACAACAATACTGACATCTTGAATTTCACTGTCGATAGAGATATTAATCATGAAAGTGTTAGCTTCTAACATTAAACATTTTAAAACAAACTGTTGAGCTCAAACGATAAGCGAACATTCAGTTCTTCCACCAAATTTCAATCAGATTCTCTAATGATTAATTCAACATGGACGCTTACAGAAATATAAAAGAGAGTGAGTCCCTGTGATTATTCCGAAGAGAGACCACTTGAATTCATCAAAATCAGTTGGGGGGGGGGGGCCTTGATGCAAATGGTCAGTTCTCTCTCTATGAAGAATAGGGCTTCATCCCAAACATCACCCTATTCCCTACATAGTGCACTACTTTTGACCAGAGCCCTATGGGTGACATTTGGGACACCAACTAGAAAATTAGTGGAGAGGATATTTATAGAAGGAAAGGAAACCAAAAGGCTAAACATCCAGATATCAAGGGCCCCGTCATCACGTCGTCAGATTGAACCTGGTGTTAAAGGCTGTGCAGTATCGCCAGTCCCGATTCAAATACATTATTTCCATTGGCTCTAACGTGCAAAGCCATTGTGCGTCAGGGGCGACTTCATCTCTCTCCACAAGGGGATATGTTATCATTTCACAAACAAAAGTCATGTTTTTTTGGTGACCATCACAGAGACCTCTCATTGCATCAATCAAGCAGTGTTTTTCCCCCAACAATGCTGAAATAATTATTCAAAACCTACAGCGGCGACGGCCATTAGAGGAGCCAAAGCAGGAAGATTATTAACGTAAATCCAAGATTACATCTACACAACACCTGCTAATCCATACTGGTTTAAGGCCTCCATTTAAACCTCTAGTAGTCCATCTGTCGCAGGACAGAGGGGGAGGAGAAGAGTTAGAGATAGACGGGGAGAAAACGAGGAAAGAGTCTCGGGCTCTGAGCTACAGCTAGTCTCCATCCTGTAAGCATAGACCAGGGTTATATTCATTAGGCACCCCCCCCCCAAAAAAAAATAACTGGCCTGAAACGGGGAGGGACTACCTGAACTTGTCCAACAAGTAATTTTTGTTTTCCGTTGCATACCCTAATGAATATGACCTAAGGTAGACTCTCTCTAGGGAACCCGTACCGTGATGTTCTCCAGGTCCAGGTGCTTGTTGTGCACCGTGTCGCACAGCTTGCGGATCTTCTCCTTGACCTTTGACATCTCCTTGGCAGTGAGCTGGTTGTCCTTGGACACAGAGTGGTCCCCCTCCAGCTCCAGCAGGCGGATCATCAGGTCTAGACTGGCCCGGTCCAGGTCCATGTTGAGTCGGTCTCGGCTCAGGATGTACATCAGACTGGCCGTACACAGGGAGAGGTTCTGGGTGAGGGGGGGAGTAATGGAGAGAGGAAAAAGGGAGGAGGAGAAAGGATACGTGAACATGATATCTGGATTTTAAGTTGTGTCACTAACACAGGTTGTGTTACTAAGCGCCAATGCCGTTTGTCACTTGGCAGGCTCGTGTTAAAGGTTTGAGCTTCAATACTGATCGGACAGAAACCAAGTCAAGTCAGGCACAATCTATGGAGGAGCAGCCTTAACTTACCGGGTGCTGTGGGGCATCGTTGAGAGTCTTGAAGACCTGGGCCACCTTCCCTCTGGCCCGCAGGTGCATTCTGAAGCTGGGCATGGCACACCTGGTGGCCAGGCTAATGATACTGCAGGAGAGGAGAGATGAGTAAAGTTGAATTGAACAGAGAAGAGGGGAGAGGAGGGTCACTCTGCTAGATCATCGTCTAGTTTGCCATCGTCTGATGGGAAAGGCAGCGCTGCGAGGAAAACCGTGTCGTTAACCGCAGACCTAGGATCAGATGAACCTTCACTTAATCATTATTTTAAAGCTGGAATCCTTGAAGTGGAACTCTAGCCTTCGTTTCACCTCATTTACTTACAAAGGTACATCTCAATAGGCGGTCCGGGTATGTCATGACCGTAAAAGTTCAACAATCAATGTCAAAGGATGTCTAATGGTGAAACTGCCACATCCGTTTGCAATATTACAACAAAGTTAGTGCAAACACTTTCCCCCCCTGACATCATTGACAAAACAGCAGAATACGCACTCGAATTTTCATTCTCAAGTCATGCGACGCTCCTCACCTCCACATTGTCCACAAAACAAAAACAATAAGAACGGCCATGGGGCGGACAGTGGTGTCGTTTCCCCTACTGAGGATTCCATCTTTAACCATCAATGAGAAGCCAAAGAATCTGACCCCGTATCAGCAGTTAGAGCATTAACTAGCAGCTAGTCTTACCTAAGGCAGCGTGTGTTGAGAGGCTGGCCACTCTTCAAGCCAGTGGCCAGGTACTCAAAGTCATCGGTGAACTCCTGGTTCTCGCCAAACTCCACCACGTCGTTGAAGTGCTTGACATGCTGGACTACTGTGTATAGCTGGAACAAAGTGTTGATGTCATGTCAATGCATGCTGGGCTCATTAAATCACATGGTACAATGCATTTGTAAGGTATTCATACCCTTTCTACACATTCTGTTGCGTTACAGCCTTATTCTAAAATGGATTAAATAAAACATCCTCAATCTACACACAACACTCCATAAAGACAGTGAAAACTGGATTGTAGAAAAGTAATACAAATAAAATTTAAATAACTTATTTACGTAAGTATTCAGACCCTTTGCTATGAGAGTCGAAATTGAGCTCAGGTGCATCCTGTTTTCATTGATCATCCTTGAGATGTTTCTACAACTTAATTGGAGTCCACCTGTGGTAAATTCAATTGACGGGACATTATTTCAAAAAGCACATACCTGTCGATATAAGGTCCCACAGTTGACAGTGCATGTCAGAGCTAGCAATGAGGTCGAAGTAATTGGTCGTAGACCTACGAGACCAGATTGTGTCGAGGTACAGATCTGGGGAAGGGTACCAAAACATTTCTGCAGCATTGAAGGACCCTAAGAAGTTTGGAACCACCAAGACTCTTCCTAGAGCTGCCCGCTTTGCCAAACTGAGCAATTGGGGGAAAAGAGCCTTGGTCAGGGAGGTGACCAAGAACCCAATGGTCACTCTGACAGAGCTCCAGAGTTCCTCTGTGGAGATGGGAGAACCTTCCAGAAGGACAAACATCTCTGCAGCACTCCACCAATCACGCCTTTATGGTTGAGTGGCCAGACGAAAGCCATTCTTCAGTAAAAGGCACATGACAGCCCGCTTGGAGTTTGACAAAAGGCACCTAAAGGACTCTCAGACCATGCGAACAAGATTCTCTGGTCTGATGAAACCAATACTGAACTCTTTGGCCTGAATGCCAAGCGTCACGTCTGGAGGAAACCTGGCACCAGTCCTACAGTGAGGCATGGTGGCAGCATCATGCTGTGTGGATGTTTTTCAGCAGCAGGGACTGGGAGACTAGTCAGGTTTGAGGGAAAGATGAACGGAGCAAAGTAGAGATCCTTGATGAAAACCTGCTCCAGAGCGCTCAGGACCTGACTGGGGCAAACATTCACCTTCCAACAGGACAACGACCCTAAGCACACAAGCAAGACATTGCAGGAGTGCCTTCGGGACAAGTCTCTGAATTTCCTTGAGTGGCCCAGCCATAGCCTGGACTTGAACCTGATCGAAAATCTCTGGAGAGAACTGAAAATAGCTGTGCAGCGATGCTCCCTATCCAACCTGACGGTTTGAGAGGACCTGCCAAGAAAAATGGGAGAAACTCTCCAAATACAGGCGTGCCAAGTCATACCCAAGAAGAATCAAGGCTGTAATTGCTGCCAAAGGAGTTAACAAAGTACTGAGTAAAGGGTCTGAACACTTCTGTAATGACAAAGTAAAAAACTGTTTTTGCTTTGTCATTATGGGGTAGTTTGTGTAGATTGATTTTAGAATAAAGCTGTAACGTAAAAATGTGGAAAAATTCAAGGGGTCCGAATAATTTCCGAATGAACACTACATATACATATAGTAGTGCCCTAGTTAAAGTATAAGTGAATCGGGTGCAATTTCAGACACAGCCCAAATCCCCCTGATACAATGTAACAAACAATAAGGAACCATGCCAGCATCACCAAGTTTCTCACACATATTAATTGCGTAACACATTTCCCTTACTAGTTACGCAACACACTTCAATTGTTAGCACGCTAATGACAAATTCTGATGTGGGGGGGGGGGGGGGGGGAGTAGGGTAAGAGTTTGTGGATTCGCAGTGAATGTGAGGCAGGGATGAGGTAGATACTAGATCGAGCTAGAGAGCTCAGTCCTGCTATTCTTAGCATGAGAGCTATGCACCCGCAGCATGCCTTTTCGGTCGCGAGCCAAGTGTACAAGCACAAAAACAGCAAATGTTAACTGCAGGTGGAATTTAAGAACGTGGGATGCCCATTACGCTGTTCCTGATTATGCGACGGCCCACACTGCAGTTTCTAGCGGGGATAATACTGCTTAGCATACAGACACCCCTCAGACTCATAAAATAACCAACTACAGATGGTTACATGAACCATTGTTTAGGGATTGAGGGATCCTGCAGTATATGGTCTTATAGGAAGGTGGAGTAATTGATGCACGGCCTCAGAATTCACTGTGGTTTGTTTCAAGAGTCTATATTTAAATAAGATGATCTACACCTGACCAAACCAGGTAGATATGATCAGGACTAAACTGGTGCTATTGTTCAAATCCATTTTTAAACATTGTAGACCATGGCCCATTCTCATAAAGTGATCAAGGATCAGGTCCACCTGTCCATAAACATATGAATTATTATCTGGAAGGAAAAACTCATCCTAAAATCAGCACTCCTACTCTGAGGCTTGATCGACAGTTCCAGGGCAATATCTTGTGTTTTTATTTTATTCAACTTTCATTTTAAGCATGGAGTCACTTACAGGCTGTGCTTTATAGATGCCAAGTTACAGACCACAGTGATGGGTTGATGGCTAGAACAGAGAGTGTTGTGTTGGTGCTCACCTCCTTGTGCTCTTTCCTGCATTTCAGTGCAGTGACAATGTCCTGGTAGGGCTCGGTGGGGAACGACACAGACTTGATGACTTTGGGCGGCGGGCATGGCGGCGCTTTGAACAGGCCGTCGTCTTTGTGAGAGTTGGCATCCTTGCTGCTCCCGCTCGACTGGCTTGCCTGGTTGAGAGAGAGAGAGAGGAAGATATAGGAGGGGGGGTTAAAGGGAGGGAGAGAGAGGCAGAGTAGGAAAGACAGGGAAAGGGCAGAAAGAGAGTGGCAGAGGGAGAAAAGCTAAACCAAACACCTGCTCAGCACACGGCCCTGCTGCTGCTGCTGGCAATTCATGTTGTTGAACGCCAGCCAACAGCCTCCTACCCCTTACATAAGAGATAAGGCGCAGTAAAAACTCACGTCCCCCCCCCCCCCCCCCCCCCCCCCCCCCACATAGGAACCGAGTCCCTTCAAGCAGTCTGAGGGAGGAGGGCATTATAGGGCCCTGTAAAACATGACTAACATTATCTGTAAGACTGAGAATTCAACATTCAGAGCAGTGTATTTTTAACAGGCTAATGAATTCCAGGGAAGGCAAGGTGCCACAATGGCTTCTAATGACATTTGGTGCATTATTCAGATCGTGTGCCAAATGGTACCCTAGTGCACTACAAAAGGAAATAGGGTGCCATTTGGGACACCAATTGGAGTAGAGTGGCCTTAAGGGGGCAAACCATGGTTAAGAGACCAATACGAGCATGTGTTTACTCTGGAAAAATGTGTAGCAGTGTGTGGGGGAGGCTCAGTTCTGGTGACTTTACATAAAGGATATTCCACTCCAAAATCAATGAAAATAAAATGATGCTGACACCATCTAAAATATAATTTCCACCTCCAGAAATTAGCCAAATAATAATTAAACATATCGGACCACGTATATAGCCTATGCATGGTCCATATTATCAGGTATGCTATTAGCAATCAAATATAAATTGTTATTTAACAACATTTTATTTGGGATTTACGGGACATCCGCTACAAAGCAACGATACCCACTATAAAAACAACAGTAAGGTAAACCTGTTTAATAAGGTAAGGTAAACCTGTTTAACTTCTTAGGTACAACTTAAAGATGTGTTCATCTATAGCAGCGGATAAGAAGTATGCAAAAGTGTTTGCGTTAAACCACCACAAGGGGTGGC
Source organism: Salvelinus fontinalis (assembly GCF_029448725.1). NCBI lineage: Eukaryota > Metazoa > Chordata > Actinopteri > Salmoniformes > Salmonidae > Salvelinus > Salvelinus fontinalis. The sequence continues at coordinate 37,519,555 of NC_074694.1, forward strand.
TGGCTGAATGAGTTCAACATAGTCAATCTGAAACGGCACTGTTCACAAGTTGAAAGCATCAAGTTCCTTGGTATCCACATACCAACAAACTAGAATGGTCCAAACATACCAAGACAGTCGTGAAGAGGGCACGACAAAGCCTATTCCCCCTCAGGAAACTAAAAAGATTTGGCATGGGTCCTGAGATCCTCAAAAGGTTCTACAGCTGCAACATGGAGAGCATCCTGACTGGTTGCATCACTGCCTGGTACGGCAATTTCTCAGCCTCCGACCGCAAGGCACTACAGAGGTTAGTGCGTACGGCCCAGTACATCACTGGGGCTAAGCTGGCTGCCATCCAGGACCTCTACACCAGGCGGTGTCAGAGGAAGGCCCTAAAAATTGTCAGACTCCAGCCACCCCAGTCATAGACTGTTCTCTCTACTACTGCATGGTAAGCGGTACCGGAGTGCCAAGTCTAGGACAAAAAGGCTTCTCAACAGTTTTTACCCCCAACCCATAAGACTCCTGAACAGGTAATGAAATGGCTACCCGGACCATTTGCATTGTGCCGTCTTACAGGTACCATATTAAAATATACTGTTATTCAATACAAAATTAATTGGCTATACATTTCAACAACAATGGCATGCACTGCTGACTAAAAACGTTTATGCAGGCAAATGCTTGCCGCACTGGTTTTAGTCCCATGTTCTAACTTAGCTACGGATCTCATCATGAATGCAAGGACATTGCCTGAATGATAGACATGTGCCAACTGTCTTGCTTTTTGCAGATTGCATATTTAAGAAAACAAACTAAATAAGCCCACTAAGTTAGCTAACATAATAGGCCCAGACAGTAACATTGTCACTTTTGTATCAAAGACGAGTGTTCACTTTGCCGGCAATCGAGGTTTAGCACATACGTAGCACAGATAGCTAGCTAAGCTAACTACCTTGCTGGCTAGATAACTAAACTAAATAACAAACATGCTGGCTGGCCAGCCAGCGTTAACTAAGTTAGAATGTGATGAGGACAGGGCTGCTTGCTTGGTGAAGTGTACTTTTGATCATTTACTTATTCAAATACACTGGCTGTGGCAAGCTACTCACCATCAAATCACCACACTTACCATCTCTCTCTCCCCGTTGTAACCTAGGGCTGAATGGTGTTCAACGAGCAGCTTGTAGCACACCCTCTTCAGGAAACTATTAACATTGCTCACTTGCGGTAATTTGGAAACTTGGCTGATATTAGTCGGTCAACCAATTTAACGGTCGGACTACACAGTTAATTATTGCATTAATTCAGGCTTTCGTTCATTAGACCGTACACGCAGGCCATATAAAGTGTAAACCAGTGTGGCTGGTGAAGGTTTGAGCAGCCTACTAAATAAAAATGTAGCCTGTTTTTGCAGCCTATATTAGATTTTGGGAATTCCCTCCCTATGGCATTCGTAATTGGAATATTTATCTCCATAGAACACACAAGCAGACTAGGTAAATAGATAACCCATTAGAATATTTTCAGATTTTTCTATTCATTAGTCGTTTTGTTTTCTGAGGAAAAGAAACTGTGGACTGTTCCAGAATCTTCAAAGTGCGCCTCAGCAGAAATATTAGTTTCAGATCTTTTGGGCCGTGGCGGAAATTATTTTGCTGTGTCGCAGCGCCCCAGCTAAATGACTGCAGCGGAAACACTGACGAGCATCACTTGTGGTGGAGGGTGGGTGTGGGTGAAGCTGGGGAGAATGGGCAGGGTGCAGTGTTCACGAGCTGCAGAAATCTCATACCTCTAGCTAGCTGGGGGGGGTAGCGTCTGTGGTGAGCGACACCCCTTGGTGTTGACTAGGAGGTAACTTACGGGTGCAGTGGTTGATCGGGGTACGTGTGGCGGGGGCAGCTCCTCTGGCTCTCTGTTCCAGTGTCTGGCGTTGTACACAGCTTTAGTGGGAGACTGCAGGGGGAAACAGAAAAACAACTAAACTTACACCGTGATGAGGTAAGTCCATGAAGTTTTACTTCACATTTAAAAAATTGAATCACACAAAAACCCATCAGCCCTTACTACTAGAACCGTGTTAAAACAAATATGAGAACCATTGATCAAAACATACTCCATCCAGCTGCAACAGCCAATTTAAAGTTTATTCAATTTCCCCTAATTCAAGGTGATTTATTTTTACACTGGGAATGATCAGTGTCTTGGAACAGTGCACCTTTTATTTCATTAGTCAGAGGGAGATGTAACAGAGAGATAGAGTGCGGATGGGGTAGAAAACATTGGTCTTTGTTGGTTCGCGTAACAAAACGAGCCCTGTGGGGAGAGAGTGCGCGTCTAAATGAATGCCTATTAAACCACGAGGCAGCCAGGACAGCTCAAACAGCAGGACTGGTTGGAGACAACTGCCAGCACCGTGTACAGACACAGGAGTGCACAGAAAAACCTTGGCTCCTCTCCGCTATGCTTAACAAAAATCCCATTGGCTGTATCTGTTGCTGGGATATTAATAATGAAAAGAAAATAAAGAGAAAAAAAACATTGCTGGCACAGGATAGAGCACTGCAGGAAACAATGAACTGAGTGTACCTCAACTTTCAACCATGATCCTACTCTAAATCAAGTGGACACAGACCGGCAGGTTCACCAGACCGGCAGGTTCACCTTTTTTCTTTCAATTAGGACCTAGACAACCAGGTGAGGGGAGTTCTTTACTAATTAGTGACCTTAATTCAAACAAGCACAAGGGAGGAGCGAAAATCCACAGACACTCGGCCCTGCGTGGAATGAGTTTGACATACGTTAGCCAATAAATACCAGCTTTATATATGTAAAACTGATAATTAGAATTGCTACCAGCCAAATTGTCCAGGAGAAAAAAATAAAGATCCATTGAAAAAAATAATGCTTTTTATTCATTGATGGAAATACTCCCAACTTCAAAAGGCAAATATATCCTCAAGTTAAATAGAAATTAGTGTGGGGGTGTGTGTTTCTATTTTTACTCACGCAAAATATACGAGGTCCTAATAAGGGATTTCAGCTAAGTGAACCCCGACTCTGCAAAATTGGCAAAGACTGTGTTGATTATTCCATCAAGAGGGGATTGTTTCTCCACAACAGAGGAAAGATGGCTTCAAGATCGCGCCTTCTTGAGGAAAAAGTAACGAGGCTAAAGCGCATTGCAAGCTGCTCCAACAGCAGCAGCTCATTTTGAGCAGGCCAAGGCCCGCCCCAAATGCAAGTAAATTAGAGGAAAATTGTGTTGGTCAGGCCCAGTCCTAGCAGTTCGGCTGCAGCCCTAGGCAAGATCAAGATGTGGCGCCCCTCTGTCATGTATAGTATAAAGATTTGGAATGGATTAAAATACTATAGTACAGTAATGATGTGTAGCATGCGCAATTGGTGCATTTCAGTTAGTTTATGCAGTAGCACTTGTAAATGAAAAACTGTTTCCAACTATTCACATCGGAGAATTGATGTTGCAAATCACTAGGCAGCCAACTGTCTATAGTAGGAAAAAGTTATCAATAAGCTTAGGAAACAGTTTCACAGAAGTATTGTAAAAAACTCTCAAATGAACCAACCTTAACGAATTGTTTATTTACATAATCGGATATTTCCTTAATTTTGTGGCCGCCTAGTGTCCACTTTCCACTGATGGTTCTGAATCGTAGTGGGTCGGAAAGGTCATGGCTAGACGGGATCCAGCTTGTCAAAATTAATGTCAAAAGTAGATTATTTTAGCTACACTTAACCTTTTTCCTAACCTTATCCTAACACATTAATATTCCTAAGAATGCTGTGTAAATTCTAACCTGCTACAAAAAGTAAAATCTGCAGTTCATTTGACAAAAGCTGAATCTCTTCTAGCCGGCCCTGGTGTCAGAGAGCCATGTTTTGATATTTATTAGGCCTAATTAAAATGTTCATGCCTACACTAAATTAGAGGCCTAGATTGCATTTGAAAACGGATGTTTTTTTGTTACTTATTCATTCAAAACGTCTCTACAAATAGCATTTAGGACAGATCATTCAAAGATTATATTACACAAATATTAGATTTTGAAGATGTATTTTATTACTGTGTAGGCAACTTGATCTTCTAGGCTAAATGTTTAAAAAAAAAAATATACAAATCTAATGATATTCATTTATGATTTATAGCAGGGATGAAGACAAAGGGCAATGTTTTGCTTTTCACTAAAAACCTGTCATGTTGGTATAAGAACATTCTACTTCATTTCATTAGCACTTTACAGGCTCATTTATATTCTGTTAAAATGAAATAGAATAATGTAAATGTGATTTTGTGCACCGTGAGTGGACATCTTAATGCATCACACCCCCAATGCATATGGATTGCGCTAAATAGAAATCCTACCCGTCCTACATTTCACCGGTGCCAAATTTCCCAAACGGAAACCCTGACGCACACGAGAGGGTTGTTTGTGTGTGTAACACATACATGGCAATTAGCCCTAAGTGCACTACTTCAGCTCCCCCTCCCCAACACGTTAATGTTTACCCAAGGCCCTCTTCATAAGTTAGAGACGAGTACAAGCAAGTACACACACACTACTGTCTTGGACAACACTGACCACTAGAAGGCTGAAAGAGAAAGAGGCTGAGTGCGAGAGAGAGACACGCAGCAAAAGACTGAGGATCATTTACAGCTGCAGAGGGGGGGGGGGGGGGAGACTCACTGGTGAAACCAAACCACTCAACCAGCCATCAGCTGTTGTGGTCCAACACCACCCGAGACAGTAACAGGAGCCCTGCTCTGGCCTTAGACAGGCAAACATTTTATGACGCATGTCTACACCATCTTACACACACACACACACCCAGGGTTTCCTTTAGCCAGTAATTGCTGGCTTTTGTCCTCTCACTCCTTGCGCGCTACGAGAGAGCGAGGGGCCTAGGCTACTGTTGATTGCAAAGATGGAGGCGTTTTACATTGAAGTAAAACAAAAGTTAGAGGAAAAAGAGCATACATATATAGAGAAAAGCCTACAAGGGGGATTTAATACTGCAGTGGACAAAGATGAAAAGAACGTTGGCGCGGCCAAATGCAGGCTAATGCTAACTAGCGTTAGAGCAACGACTGGAAGTCTATGTGTTATCTACTAGCATTCTAGCAGACACCCATAGACTTATATTCTGGGGACGATGACTGATGCTAGACTGCCGTTTGACAAAAAAATAAAAGTCTTGCTCTTTTGTCCATAATAATCTTGTCATGTAGGAATTACCCACAGTACATCTGCAAGCTGTTCTACAGACTATAACGCACGTGCCAATACCAGAGTGGGCACACTTACATAACGCAACATTTGAGACAAAACAATCAGAGTTGAAAAACGAGCGAGCGCACGTGTGAGAGAGCGCGACATGAATTAATCAGAGGTCATGATAACGACGCCCATTAAATCAACCTCTAACATCTGACAGCCGACATCAAAAGACAGGCATATCCAGAGCGCACAGAGGGCCAGAACGTACATACACAAATAATGCATGAAGCACAACTGGTTATGCAGAATGAAAAGTAGAATGGGGAAAAAAAGACAGGGCATTGTTGGATTATCATGCAAAACAGACACCTTTTTTTTTAAAGCAATTTGTAAACAAACTGCAAGAGAAGAACATTCATTGTTAAGCATCACATTTAATTGGTTTTTCAGAGGGTTCTTACAGGCTGCTTCCCAAATGGCACCCTATTTCCTACAATACATAGTGCACTACAGGCCCTGCTCAAAAGTAGTCCACTATATAGGGAATAGGGTGCAATATGGAACTACCCTAAACCGGCACAATTATGCATTACCGCTGCATGCGCCAGACTGCCACTTCACTACCCCTGCAGTTAGCCCAGTCGTAATCGAAAGCGCTACTTTTTGACGACTCATGAATACCCAGGTCATTTTGGAGGGCTATTGTTTATTTTATGTGTTCAGCTCGCCCATTATGTTATCTGCAGGGCAAGGACATTACAGGGCAAGAGATGAGGACTGTGGAGAAAGCCTCTCGGGAAGACTTGGAAGGCACTCTACAGGTTTGTAGTAGCCCAAATGCAAAGAAAAACAATTCATGACAAGCTGCCTTCAAACTATCATTATACGGTTCATTGTATAAACTATAACCTGCACCTAACAACTAGGGTTGTGACGGGAAAAAAAATATTGCGATATTAGTATCATGGCAAAAATGAAAACAAAGCACATCACACTCTTTGGTCTACTAAAAACCTGCTGCATGTCAAATAATGTGTCCTATAGCTTGGAAAACAACTTGATGTTTCCAACATCGGGGCTGTTTTGTGCTTAATGTTTTGTTTCCTTGCCACGATACTAATTAGTACCGCAATACTGGTATCATCCCAGCCCCTACTAACAAACCCAACTCGTATAATGTGTCTGGCTTTCCCACAATATGATTTCAAATCGCATTCTTAACAAGGCCTTGCTCTCAACTTTAAGTCTAAGCCCTGTCTAAGCTAGCGTTTGTTCTGAAGTGTCTGCCCTACATTTGAGATATAAGAAAGATCAGCAAACAAATGTTATATGTATTAAACTATTTATTTTGGGAACTAAACTATCTCCATATATACAGCGCATTCAATAATAGTGGAGCTCTTCAAGATCAAGTCCATCAAAGCGATTGGAGAACAGGCATTACTGGTTCTCTTGATAAATGAGAACCATCTCAGAGACTACAATGACCGTTCATCCCTTCATTCATCTACATATAAATAATCCAACAGGCCGTTTTGGCCGGGCATCTCTTCAGCTCATACAGAGTGTAGTCTACTCCTTCTCTGCTGAAAGTTCTGGGTCTAGTTCATTAGGCACCGAACGGACGGAAACAGGGAGGGACTACCTGACCGTGTCCAACGAAAAGCGCTCTTTTTTTGTTTTCCGTTGCAAAGTGTTTCGCTATGATGTGCCGTTGTGGCCTGGTTAACGCGACCCTGGACTAGTGTTCTATAGGAACTCACCCCGCACTCTTACCTTTTTGGGTCCACTGAAGATCTTCCTATTGGTCTCCCTGCTCTCCTTTGATTTCTCCAGCTGTTTTGCCTGAGGTCTCCTGGGCATCTCTAGGCCCACAGAGGCAGAGTTGTCCTCTGGGAAGTCCATCACATCTACAGGGGACATGCCAAATGTAAACGTGTGTTAGACTAGGGCAGAACATCACAGTTCATTACCAAGTCTATATAATTACATATAGAATTGTGAATCTTTGTGACCAAGTCATTAATCCAATTTGTAAGTCGCTCTGGATAAGAGCGTCTGCTAAATGACTTAAATGTAAATGTAAATGTAATTAATAGCCAAACGTATTTCATTAGAATAGATTAATGAAAATCTATATTCAGATCTACACTGGCATGTATGCGGCGAGATAGACACACAGCGCCTTCGGAAAGTATTCAGACCCCTTGTTAAATTAGCCATATTCTAAAATAGATTTTTTATTTATGAAATCCCTCAATCTACACACAATACCCCATAATGACAAAGCGAAAACATTTTTTTCGAAATTTGAGAATTCATTGAAAATAAACATTAATACCTTATTTACAAAAGTATTCAGACCCTTTGCTATGTGACCCGTAATTGACCTCAGGTGCATCCTGTTTCCATTGATCATCCAACTTCATTGGACTCCACCAGCGACAAATTAAATGGATTGGACATGATTTGGAAAGGAACACACCTGTCTATATAAGGTCCCACAGTTGACAGTGCATGTCAGAGCAAAAACCAAGCCATGAAGTCAGAGGAATTATTTGTAGAGCTCGAAGACAGGATTGTGTTGAGGCACAGATCTGAGGAAAGGTTCCAAAACATTTCTGCAACATTGAAGGTCCCCAGGAACACAGTGGCCTCCATCATTCTTAAATGGAAGAAGTTCGGAACCACCAAGACTCCTCCAAGAACTGGCCGCCCGGCAAAAACTGAGAAAATTGGGGAGAAGGCCCTTGGTCAGCCACGTGACCAAAAACCTGATGGTCTCTGACAGAGTTCCTCTGTGGAGATGGGTGAACCTTCCAGAAGGACAACCATCTCTGCAGCACTACACCAATCAGGCCTTTATGGTAGAGTGGCCAGAAGGAAGCCACTCCTCAGTAAAACCACATGCCAGCCCACTTGGAGTTTGCAAAAAGGCACCTAAAGGACTCTGACCATGAGAAACAGGATTCTCTGGTCTGATGAAACCAAGATGGAACTATTTGGCATGAATGCCAAGCGTCACATCTGGAGGAAACCTGGCACCATCGCTATGGTGAAGCATGGTGGTGGCAGCATCATGCTGTGGGGATGTTTTTCAGCGGCAGGGACTGGGAGACTAGTCAGGATCGAAGGAAAGATTAACGGAGAGAAGTACAGAAAGATCCTTCATGAAAACCTGCTCCAGAGCGCTCAGGACCTCAGACTGGGGCGAAGGTTCACCTTCCAACAGCACATCGTCCCTAAGCACACAACTAAGAAAACACAGGAGTGACCTGGGGACAAGTCTCTGAATGTCCTCGAGTGGCCCAGCCAGAGCCCGGACTTAAACCCCATCGAACATCTCTGGAGAGACCTGAAAATAGCTGTGCAGCAACGCTCCCCATCTAACCTGCAGAGAAGAATGGGAGAAACTCTCCTAATACAGGTGTGCCAAGCTTGTAGCGTCATACTCAAGACTCCAGCCTGTACTCGCTTCCAAAGTGATTTAACATAGCGCTGAGTAAAGGGTCTGAATACATATGTAAATGTCATATTTCAGTGACATTTTTTATAAATTAAACATTTATATAAACCCATTTTTGCTGTGTCATTATGTGGTATTGTGTGTAGATTGAGGGGGAAAAAACAATTTAATCAAGGCTATACCGTAACAAAATGTTGAATACTTTCGAAAGGAACTGTATATATTCATCTATCTCTGACATGTCTGTCTTGTATAGGAAAGAGCTGTGAGTGGGTGAGGATGAGTCTCAGTTTTCTTATTAGGGCTGTTTTGTTTGTTTGTGCTCATCCCAAACACTGCCCCCCCAAAATTGCCCCCGCTAATGGCCTTACAGAACTACCATGAAGGTTGAAACAAAACGTTACTCGCTTTCCTAATTAGCTTTGGAGGACCATACTAACAAAACATTAGCATTTATTGAGGCTCCTGTGTAGAGATCTCGAAGTTTGTGTTATTGACCTCGCCTGAGGCCTAAGTATGCCCTGTAATGATGCCGGTCTGTGGTTTCCCAAGGGGGGTTGGTAGTACTGACCTCGCCTGAGGTCCTGTCCCTGACCTGTGTTGCTGCTGGTCTGACTGTCCAGCTCCTCACTGCTGGACAGGGGGCTGTCCACCCTCATCTCCATGGCAGCAAGGGAGGCTGTGGCTGCAGCAGCGGTGGCTATAGCCCTCTTAGCCTTCCTCTCTTTGGCGTGGGAGTCCTCGTCTTCGTCGCTGTCACTGCCGCTCATATCGTCAAAGCCAAAGTACTTAATCTTGTAATTGGAGCTGCCGGATGCCACAGGGTCAGAACTGCCCTCCTCCTGGTTGGCACCACGGCCTGCCTCGTTTTCCTCGAAGCCAAAGAAGTCCAGCTTGGTGTCTTTCTTGGCCTTGCTCTGTGTAGGTCTGAACCTGGGAGAGAGAGAGAGAAAAAGGATATAATATTGTCCAAAATAATATTACAATATGTAACTATCGATCCGCCCCCCATCACTATTAGGTAGCAGGTCGTCACCTGATGGGCTTGGCCGGTGCTGGTTCATTCTTCTTTTTCAGTCGGCCAGCCTCTCCCGGGTCTGTCAGGGGGGCAGCCACGGCGGAAGCGGGGGTGTATTCCTCCATGACCCGGTCCTGAATAGTGACGTTAAACATCGACAGGCAGGACGGGTGCAGCACTGTGTAGTCTCTCGTCCTCCCACGGCCCGCCGGCTTGTTGCTGTTCTCCGTATTGTTGGTCTTGAGTAGGCTAGATCCGGGCCCACTACTGAAGGATGTGCTGGTACTGGTGCTAGTACTACTGGTGCTGTCAGAGTCCCCGGCCTGCTTGCCTTTGTTGGGCCGGTGGTAGGTCCGGCAGTTGGTGCTAGCCCTGAGGAGAGACTGGGAGTGGTCCTGGGACTCGGAGGGCTCGATGGGGACTTCGAAATCCCTCTGGCCCACTACGTAACTGGGGGTCGGCTCTGGGGATGGCTTGTCCTCCCTGGCCAGACCCAGGCCGTAGCTGCCCGCGCCACCCCACATTGAGGGGTTTCTAGTGGGCTCTGGGGTGGGCGAGGTGGGCCCCAGAAGCATCACAGCATCCCAGTTGTCGTACGAGTACTTGGCCTCACTCTTTAGGGTGGTGGTCTGAGCGATGGGCTTCTTGTCGCTCTCCGAGGCGTTGCTGTACCATGAGTAGCTATGTTTCTCTGCAGTCGCACCCTCATTAGACCAGCTCGGTTGGCTTGGCTTGGCTGGAGGAGAAAAAGCAATGCATTAGCACCACATAAGTCTTGGCAGTTACCGTCTCTGACAGAGATGTAGCATAGAGCAGCTGAAGTGCTCTAAAAACAAAGTCGATGCCTGTCACAATGCCGCATGGGTGCCATTTTCACAGCAGAAAGTGGAGATAACCATGTATTAGGGAGTGTTAACTGCTAGGGCTGTGAGAGGAGCAGCACACCCTCGAAGCTTTTAGCAAAGCTGGAAAAAACCTCAATGCTGAGTCAGATAAACATCTCCAACTTGATTGGTCTCATTCACCACAACAGGAGCAGACCGGGTTAGCCTACATGTGAAGACAGGGTGTGGACATTGAAAACACGGGCACCTGTAATTATTTATGTGGGACAGCAATGACTTCCTAAAAAACTATACTTGCAGTTGAGTTCCAAGAGGCTGCTACATACCACTTGCATGCAGGAAAGCACATTCTGGTGAATCCCCCCCAAAAGGAATAAGACACCCCCAAAAAAAGATTTCTATGATTTACGGTGTTAAATAAGTGTTAAACGGTGTTAAATAACACTTAACATGTGCTAACAACATTTTTTTGTCAGTATAATAAGGTTGGGAGCAACGTGAAAATAGTTTAGGAAATATTTTGCAGCTCAAGATGAATACAAAACTCACAATGCAATGCTCTCTCTGGGCAGACTGGCTGGCCAGCTAGAAAGCAAATGTAGCTACACACAATAATACCAAAGTCAATATGAGCATGTGATTGTAGATAGCTAGCTGTAAAATAACCTAAATAAAACAGCAGTATCAATTTAGGAGTGTATAATCTCACCATGTTCAACCTGGTACAGGTAACTGCCAAAATAAAAGATAACTCTGAGTAAATGAGGGATACAAAGTATGTTTGCGTTGGACTAGTAACCGAAAGGTTGCAAGATTGAATCCCCAAGCTGACAAGGTAAAAAATGTAAATAAAAAAATGTTGTTCTGCCCCTGAACAAGGCAATTATCCCACTGTTTCTAGGCCGTCATTGAAAATAAGAATTTGTACTGACTTGCCAGTTAAGATGTCTAAACAAAATACTCCAATTAGCCAGATGATTACATGACACAAACTTAGCCAGGTGTGTCTGGTGGTGATATGGCAATCTATTTTAGTTCATGAACGTGTGAACAGGTCTAGACAATAGCAACCCATCCACTTAGCTAGATGTGTCTGGGGGATGGTTTGATATATAGTGAATGTGAAGAACATGTTCAGATTTTTTTTCGCCCTAACGTAACGCAACGTAGCCAACACTGCTAGCTAGCCAGCTTGCCACCGAATAGCAGCATTGTAGAAACGAGTGCATTACAACGGAACGACTTGATCAGTGTAGTGTTGGCTGACTACACAGTTGTCTTTGCTATCTTTGATTTGTATTTGTTCGATCTTAGCTAGCTACTTAGCTGGCTACATAGCCGTCTTTGTATCGGTGATAATTGTGTAGTTATCAAGGTTCGCTGAGGTTCGCTAGCCAGGTATTCTCGCCCTAACGTAACGTAGTCAACCCTGCTAGCTAGCCAGCTAGCCACCGATTAGCAGCACTGTAGAAACGATTACATTACAACGGAACGACTTGACTTGTGTAGTGTTAGCTAGCTACATAGTTTTCTTTGCTAGCTTTGTATCTAAGATAATTGTGTAGCTTTGAGTAATTATCGGTTAGCTAGCCAGCTATTTTCGCCTGCCGCGCTGCCGTCCTCCTACCTAGCCAACACTGCTAGCTAGCCAACTTCTACCGAATAGCAGCACTGTAGAAACTTACATTACAACGGAACGACTTGATTAGCGTAGTGTTAGCTAGTTGTCTTTCCTGTCCTTGTATCCATGATAATTGTGTAGTTTAGAGAAATTTAGTGAAATTGTCGAGGTTACCTAGCCAGCTTCACTTTCAACAACGTAGCCACTGCTAGCCAGGCTACTTCACCAGCCAGCAGTACTATATCATTTTAGTCAATAAGATCTTGTATTTTATTTTTATTTTTGCAACGTAAGCTTAACTTTCTGAACATTCGAGACGTGTAGCCCACTTGTCATTCTAATCTCCTTTGCATTAGCGTAGCCTCTTCTGTAGCCTGTCAACCATGTGTCTGTCTATCCCTGTTCTCTCCTCTCTGCACAGACCATACAAACGCTTCACACCGCGTGGCCGCGCCCACCCTAACCTGGTGGTCCCAGCCCGCACGACCCACGTGGAGTTCCAGGTCTCCGGTAGCCTCTGGAACTGCCGATCTGCGGCCAACAAGGCAGAGCTCATCTCAGCCTATGCGTCCCTCCAGTCCCTCGACTTCCTGGCACTGACGGAAACATGGCTCACCACAGATAACACTGCTACTCCTACTGCTCTCTCTTCGTCTGCCCACGTGTTCTCGCACACCCCGAGACCTTCTGGTCAGCGGGGTGGTGGCACCGGGATCCTCATCTCTCCCAAGTGGTCATTCTCTCTTTCTCCCCTTACCCATCTGTCTATCGCCTCCTTTGAATTCCATGCTGTCACAGTTACCAGCCCTTTCAAGCTTAACATCCTTATCATTTATCGCCCTCCAGGTTCCCTTGGAGAGTTCATCAATGAGCTTGATGCCTTGATAAGCTCCTTTCCTGAGGACGGCTCACCTCTCACAGTTCTGGGTGACTTTAACCTCCCCATGTCTACCTTTGACTCATTCCTCTCTGCCTCCTTCTTTCCACTCCTCTCCTCTTTTGACCTCACCCTCTCACCTTCCCCCCCTACTCACAAGGCAGGCAATACGCTTGACCTCATCTTTACTAGATGCTGTTCTTCCACTAACCTCATTGCAACTCCCCTCCAAGTCTCCGACCACTACCTTGTATCCTTCTCCCTCTCGCTCTCATCCAACACTTCCCACACTGCCCCTACTCGGATGGTATCGCGCCGTCCCAACCTCCGCTCTCTCTCCCCCGCTACTCTCTCCTCTTCCATCCTATCATCTCTTCCCTCTGCCCAAACCTTCTCCAACCTATCTCCTGATTCTGCCTCCTCAACCCTCCTCTCCTCCCTTTCTGCATCCTTTGACTCTCTATGTCCCCTATCCTCCAGGCCGGCTCGGTCCTCCCCTCCCGCTCCGTGGCTCGACGACTCATTGCGAGCTCACAGAACAGGGCTCCGGGCAGCCGAGCGGAAATGGAGGAAAACTCGCCTCCCTGCGGACCTGGCATCCTTTCACTCCCTCCTCTCTACATTTTCCTCTTCTGTCTCTGCTGCTAAAGCCACTTTCTACCACTCTAAATTCCAAGCATCTGCCTCTAACCCTAGGAAGCTCTTTGCCACCTTCTCCTCCCTCCTGAATCCTCCTCCCCCTCCCCCCCCTCCTCCCTCTCTGCAGACGACTTCGTCAACCATTTTGAAAAGAAGGTCGACGACATCCGATCCTCGTTCGCTAAGTCAAACGACACCGCTGGTTCTGCTCACACTGCCCAACCCTGTGCTTTGACCTCTTTCTCCCCTCTCTCTCCAGATGAAATCTCGCGTCTTGTGACGGCCGGCCGCCCAACAACCTGCCCGCTTGACCCTATCCCCTCCTCTCTTCTCCAGACCATTTCCGGAGACCTTCTACCTTACCTCACCTCGCTCATCAACTCATCCTTGACCGCTGGCTACGTCCCTTCCGTCTTCAAGAGAGCGAGAGTTGCACCCCTTCTGAAAAAACCTACACTCGATCCCTCCGATGTCAACAACTACAGACCAGTATCCCTTCTTTCTTTTCTCTCCAAAACTCTTGAACGTGCCGTCCTTGGCCAGCTCTCCTGCTATCTCTCTCAGAATGACCTTCTTGATCCAAATCAGTCAGGTTTCAAGACTAGTCACTCAACTGAGACTGCTCTTCTCTGTATCACGGAGGCGCTCCGCACTGCTAAAGCTAACTCTCTCTCCTCTGCTCTCATCCTTCTAGACCTATCGGCTGCCTTCGATACTGTGAACCATCAGATCCTCCTCTCCACCCTCTCCGAGTTGGGCATCTCCGGCGCGGCCCACGCTTGGATTGCGTCCTACCTGACAGGTCGCTCCTACCAGGTGGCGTGGCGAGAATCTGTCTCCTCACCACGCGCTCTCACCACTGGTGTCCCCCAGGGCTCTGTTCTAGGCCCTCTCCTATTCTCGCTATACACCAAGTCACTTGGCTCTGTCATAACCTCACATGGTCTCTCCTATCATTGCTATGCAGACGACACACAATTAATCTTCTCCTTTCCCCCTTCTGATGACCAGGTGGCGAATCGCATCTCTGCATGTCTGGCAGACATATCAGTGTGGATGACGGATCACCACCTCAAGCTGAACCTCGGCAAGACGGAGCTGCTCTTCCTCCCGGGGAAGGACTGTCCGTTCCATGATCTCGCCATCACGGTTGACAACTCCATTGTGTCCTCCTCCCAGAGCGCTAAGAACCTTGGCGTGATCCTGGACAACACCCTGTCGTTCTCCACCAACATCAAGGCGGTGGCCCGTTCCTGTAGGTTCATGCTCTACAACATCCGCAGAGTACGACCCTGCCTCACACAGGAAGCGGCGCAGGTCCTAATCCAGGCACTTGTCATCTCCCGTCTGGATTACTGCAACTCGCTGCTGGCTGGGCTCCCTGCCTGTGCCATTAAACCCCTACAACTCATCCAGAACGCCGCAGCCCGTCTGGTGTTCAACCTTCCCAAGTTCTCTCACGTCACCCCGCTCCTCCGCTCTCTCCACTGGCTTCCAGTTGAAGCTCGCATCCGCTACAAGACCATGGTGCTTGCCTACGGAGCTGTGAGGGGAATGGCACCTCAGTACCTTCAGGCTCTGATCAGGCCCTACACCCAAACAAGGGCACTGCGTTCATCCACCTCTGGCCTGCTCGCCTCCCTACCACTGAGGAAGTACAGTTCCCGCTCAGCCCAGTCAAAACTGTTCGCTGCTCTGGCACCCCAATGGTGGAACAAACTCCCTCACGACGCCAGGACAGCGGAGTCAATCACCACCTTCCGGAGACACCTGAAACCCCACCTCTTCAAGGAATACCTAGGATAAAGCAATCCTTCTGCCCCCCCCCCCCCCCCCCCCCCCCCTTAAAAGATCTGATGCACTATTGTAAAGTGGCTGTTCCACTGGATGTCATAAGGTGAATGCACCAATTTGTAAGTCGCTCTGGATAAGAGCGTCTGCTAAATGACTTAAATGTAAATGTAAAAAATATAGGCCAAGGACTCTATAGCGTATTTTTACCTCGATATGTTACTTATTGTAGGCTACTACTTTCACCCCTTGTTTACTACACTACCTTAAAACCACAACATTTAGCACATGGCCTCACATGAATACTTAGACATGGGTGGTGCTAAGGCTTAAGAGGGTGTGAACATGAATGGACATACTAAAAAAAGATGCTAGTGTAAAACACATTTGAAATAAGCACAACTTTCCCATGTTTCCCCCAACTCCAGTGTATAATTTATTTTTTAAACGTAATCTTTATTTAACTAGGCAAGTCAGTTAAGAACAAATTCATATTTACAATGACAGCCTACACCCGGGAGCCCATGACTATAATATACCATTTTGAAGCAGTCTGTACTTTAATAAAATGTACAAAGCCAATCTTGTAAATGGTACATAAAACTGAAATTGGGAAATGTAGTCACAAAATGTGTCTCATCCAGTGATCCAGTGATGCCAATTTACCAATTTTGTTGCTAGATTTAGCAACTTTTCAGACTACCCTGGCAACTTTTTTCCCCCCCAAACAGCACCTAGCAACAAATGGAGGTACTTTTAAAAATGTATTTGGAACTATTAGCAACTTTTGAAAAGTGACTCAAACGCTAAAATGCACGCATTTTCCCACTAAATGACACAAAAACGATGTTCTCTATCACACACTCAGTCACAACACACGTGCCTGGCTGCAAAATTGCATTGTGAGTGACGTCTACAGCAGGCGCTCAGCTCGTGCACAGGCATCACCCGGCCAGCAGCAATTTCCTCAAATTGCAAATCATTGTTGGCTGACTGCAGCTGCCTGTGCACAAGCTGAGCGACGTCACTCACAATGTACTTTTGCAGCCAGGCATGATAACTACCAATACACTGCTTAAAACTATAATTGTTCAGAATGTGTAGGTTTACTAGATAAAAAGAAAATAAATTTTAAAAAATCAATAATGTGTAATGGTTAAATAATTAAATGTGCTGTGTTTACAAAAATATCTGCATTTCTAAAATGTGTTGTGTTTATATTACATGGCCAGTCAATTTGAGTAACGTTATTACGCAATGATATCACAACGTCATTTAGCAACAAATCGACCTGCCTCTAGCAACTTCCCCTAAAAATGAGTTGGCAACACTGCCCTTATCATAGCATGCACGGTACATGCTCCACTTACTCATTGCTAGCCTGCATTGGGAGTGGGCTGCATCATGTTAGCGCCCCACTCCTACTGCACAGAAGTTAACGCACTTGAATAATCTGACACAGCATGTAGAAATATGTAAATTTAATTCCTAGTCGCAAAACAATGTCCATAGAGGCTAGAACACTTTACAATGCAAGATGATACTGGTAGCGTTCAGCTTTGTAGTAGGTCAACTTTTTCTCCCTAGCTGACGCTAAAGCTAACATCAATTCGCTACCACTAGTACTTTGGTTGTGATAGCCACAATGCAAAATATGCTGATTTCAAAGCTGATTGCAACCAAAAACATACATTCACTTTGATTATCCATTATCTCAGCTAACTGACTACTCCAACTCGGCGCAGGTCTGACAATTAGGCTACCATTAATTCAACATGTCTTGTCAATGGTGAGCTGACATCACATCATTAGCAGCCTACAGCTATATCAAGAGGACATATCAATAAATATTAGTAGGCCTATGTTAATTAATCAGTTAACAGTCTAACAACTTTCTGTTTAGGACGGTATTAGCGAAACATCTCTGCAATGTCAGTTACCATCTATGCTAGCGCACGTTTCCTTGCTCGCCATAAAGCTACTACCGGTGCGAAGTGCCTGGAAGCTGTGTTTCCAGCTGTGCCTGGAAATTATGTAAAAATGTACCACCAGCCACTTTAAACAATGCCACCTAATATAATGTTTACATACCCTACATTACACATCTCTTATGTATATGTATATACTGTACTCTATATCATCTACTGCATCTTGCCATCTTATGTAATACATGGACCACTAGCCACTTTAAACTATGCCACTTTATGTTTACATACCCTACAGTACTCATCTCATAGGTATATACCGTACTCTATTCCATGTACTGCACCTTGCCTATGCCGTTCTGTACCATCACTCATTCATATATCTTTATGTACATATTCTTTATCCCTTTACACTTGCGTGTATAAGGTAGTAGTTGCGGAATTGTTAGGTTAGATTACTTGTTGTTATTACTGCATTGTCGGAACTAGAAGCACAAGCATTTCGCTACACTCGCATTAACATCTGCTAACCATGTGTATGTGACTAATAAAATTTGATTTGATTTGATTTGATTTGAAGTTCAAGCACGTGTGGGGATCGGAATCTGAGGTAATCCTCTCTTGAATTAATGTTGTCTAATATTTGCTTTGTGAATGCTGCAAACTGCGTTTTGAGATGCATAACTTTGAGCTGGGTTGTCAGTCTTAGTAGTAAATCCGCTATGGAGATTCCTTAGTACTTCTGGTAAGTGACGTTTGGGGGTTACCAGAAGTTTTAATACAGTATCTTTCGGGATGGCACATGCACGGTATGGAAAACTGGATACCGCCCAACCCTAGCTGATCCATATGGCGATAGGGAGTGCAGGTAATGTTTCAAAAAGAGTTACGAGTATGATAGGGAATAACAAACTTCTCTCCAGTGATAAGCACCGTGATGACATGGCACAACACGATTTCCTGATTTTCTAGACGGACTACTTAGAAGTTATATCCTGGGGAAAATATATGTTTTACCTACTCATAGAACATAGACCAGTCGTCACCAACCGGTTGATTGCGATCGACTGCTCATTCTCCCAGGCATTCCTAGGCGATCTCCAAACATTTCTGTAAAAACCAACAATAAAGCGTTCCTATTTGTATTTATTCGTCTCGCGCCATTGCATGTAGGTGCACCCGATTTTGCTGCCCTGCACGCCAGGTAGGCGCAGTGTTGCCATTTCATTTGTCTGAAGGTACAAACTGCCTTCCCGGCAGGCCCGGAGAGCAAATCAAGTGCACTATGGGCCTACCCCTGGCCAATCGGATGGCTCACATTACCATGTCTGCAGTAACGTAGCAAGCAAAAGCAAAGTTGATACTGTGAGATTTCAAAAAACCAAGACTAGATAGTTCTCTCTATCAAAGAGCTGCTGTTTTTATGAGTGAGCTCATGTGTAAGTTCTTACTCAGCACTGTCACTTTTATTCAACATTTTATAAGCCATAAAATGCCGTCTTCCTACACTCGCGCTACAACCAGCACTGCAGCTGTAATGAATGAGTAGGAAAGTGTATCGATAGGTTTGCTGTTGGTATTATTAGCGGCTTGGGTCTTTTTAAATATCGCTCAAAATGTAACTTTCTCTGTTCATAGGAGTAACATGGATTTCTGCATGAGAGAGAAATAATGCGGTGCGACTCAAGTTGTCATCATGAGCTGGAAGACGGTGTCCTTTTTTGGTCAGTGTCAAATGGAGGAAAGGGAGAGCGGAGGGACGTTGAGGCTGAGCATCAGATGAGGGCAAAGTAAAAAATACTAAGCAAATTATTTAAAATGTATTCTCACTCAGCTGTGCCTCAAGTACTACAACAGATGCTCTATTACCGGTGTGATTATATAGCCTACCTCAAATTCTCATATACAATTTTTTTCTGAATTGTTATATAAAAACAAATGTATGGTCCTTACAACATGTGCAGGGCAATTCAAGCAAAGACAAAATGCAGTGATATTGTATTGGGCCAATAGCAATGAGGTTTGTGCGGTAGGCTAAGGTACTGTTTTTAATAGGTTCATGTTGCATAGGCTTACATTTTTGAAGTCATGTTAAAAACAAATCTAAACGATAGATCTCGGCATGCATTTTGACTCAAAGTGATGTTGACTCAGAAAATGGTTGTGACCACAGACGCATCACCAAATTGACAGGAGTTTCATTCTGGAGTGGACTATCCCTTTAACCCCGACACAGATTGAAAAATGGCAGATTTGGAAACCGATTAGCGCCTAAATTGGAACACAGTGGCTGTACAGTAACATTATATAAATTACATCAGAGCTCAGGCTCTGCGCTTCAAAGCTGACTGGATTTTTACTGACAGCTATTCTGAGCACCCCATGCGACAAGTTGCCCCCATCCCTCCCGCTAATTGGGCAACTTTTGCAAATGTTTTGTTGTCTGAATGAGGCAAATGTTGTAAATTAGGAGAATTCAATGTATTTCGAAAGATGAGACGTTGAGGAATATAATAAATACTGCTTTGATGTCATACAAGCAAGCCAAACACCCGTTAGTCCAAATGTGCACTTCACATTTCCATATCAGTGTCAACGTTCATGATCACAACACCATCATTAAGTTTGCCGACAACGATGAGAGCCTATAGGGAGGAGGTCAGAGACCTGGCAGTGTGGTGCCAGGATAACAACCTCTCCCTCAACGTGAACAAGACAAATAGGAGATTGTGGACTATAGGAAAAGGAGGACCGAGCACGCCCCTATTCTCATCGACGGGGCTGTAGTAGAGCAGGTTGAAAGCTGCTACTCATGCATAGTCAGTCACTTTACCTCTACCTACATGTACATATTACCCCAATTACCTTGACTAACCTGTGCACTCGCACATTGACTCTGTACCAGTACACCCTGTATATAGCCTCACTACTGTTATTTTATAAATAAATAAATTGTAAACACTTTAAAACATTTTTCTTAACTCTATTGTTGGTTAAGGGCTTGTAAGTAAGCATTTCACTGTAAGGTCTACACCTGTTAATGTAGTTACAAGTAGAGGTCGACCGATTGGAGGACCAAAACAAAAACGATACCTATTAAATCGGACAATTTATTTATATATATTTATATATTTGTAATAATGACAATTACAACAATACTGAATGAACACTTATTTTAACTTAAAATAATACATAAATAGAATCTATTTAGTCATGTTCAATATGGTTTAAATAATGCAAAAACAGTGTTGGAGAAGTAAAAGTGCAATATGTGCCATGTAAAAAAGCTAATGTTTAAGTTCCTTGCTCAGAGCATGAGAACATATGAAAGCTGGTAGTTCAATATTCCCAGTTCTTCAATATTCCCAGTTAAGAAGTTTTAGGTTGTTGACATTATAGGAATTATGACGAGTCAACTACACTGCTCAAAAAAATAAAGGGAACACTAAAATAACACATCCTAGATCTGAATGAAATATTCTTATTAAATACTTTTTCTTTACATAGTTGAATGTGCTGACAACAAATCACACAAATGATCAATGGAAATCAAATTTATCAACCCATGGAGGGCTGGATTTGGAGTCACACTCAAAATTAAAGTGGAAAACCACACTACAGGCTGATCCAACTTTGATGTAATGTCCTTAAAACAAGTCAAAATGAGGCTCAGTAGTGTGTGTGGCCTCCACGTGCCTGTATGACCTCCCTACAATGCCTGGGCATGCTCCTGATGAGGTGGCGGATGGTCTCCTGAGGGATCTCCTCCCAGACCTGGACTAAAGCATCCGCCAACTCCTGGACAGTCTGTGGTGCAACGTGGCGTTGGTGGATGGAGCATCATGGATGGACATGATGTCCCAGATGTGCTCAATTGGATTCAGGTCTGGGGAACGGGCGGGCCAGTCCATAGCATCAATGCCTTCCTCTTGCAGGAACTGCTGACACACTCCAGGCACATGAGGTGTAGCATTGTCTTGCATTAGGAGGAACCCAGGGTCAACCGCACCAGCATATGGTCTCACAAGGGTTCTGAGGATCTCATCTCGGTACCTAATGGCAGTCAGGCTACCTCTGGCGAGCACATGGAGGGCTGTGCGGCTCCCCAAAGAAATGCCACCCCACACCATGACTGACCCACCGCCAAACCGGTCATGCTGGAGGATGTTGCAGGCAGCAGAACGTTCTCCACGGCGTCTCCAGACTCTGTCACGTCTGTCACATGTGCTCAGTGTGAACCTGCTTTCATCTGTGAAGAGCACAGGGCGCCAGTGGCGAATTTGCCAATCTTGGTGTTCTCTGGCAAATGCCAAACGTCCTGCACCGTGTTGGGCTGTAAGCACAACCCCCACCTGTGGACGTCGGGCCCTCATACCACCCTCAGGGAGTCTGTTTCTGACCGTTTGAGCAGACACATGCACATTTGTGGCCTGCTGGAGGTCATTTTGCAGGGCTCTGGCAGTGCTCCACCTGCTCCTCCTTGCACAAAGGCGGAGGTAGTGGTCCTGCTGCTGGGTTGTTGCCCTCCTACGGCCTCCTCCACGTCTCCTGATGTACTTGCCTGTCTCCTGGTAGCGCCTCCATGCTCTGGACACTACGCTGACAGACACAGCAAACCTTCTTGCCACAGCTCGCATTGATGTGCCATCCTGGATGAGCTGCACTACCTGAGCCACATGTGTGGGTTGTAGACTCCGTCTCATGCTACCACTAGAGTGAAAGCACTGCCGGCATTCAAAAGTGACCAGAACATCAGCCAGGAAGCATAGGAACTGAGAAGTGGTCTGTGGTCACCACCTGCAGAACCACTCCTTTATTGGGGGTGTCTTGCTAATTGCCTATAATTTCCACCTTTTGTCTATTCCATTTGCACAACAGCATGTGAAATGTATTGTCAATCAGTGTTGTTTCCTAAGTGGACAGTTTGATTTCACAGAAGTGTGATTGACTTGGAGTTACATTGTGTTGTTTAAGTGTTCCCTTTATTTTTTTGAGCAGTGTATTTATCTTTACCATTTGTATTTCATATACCTTTGACTATTGGATGTTCTAATAGGCCCTTTATTGCCAGCCTAATCTCAGTATTTGATAGGCTTGAAGTCATAAACAGCGCTGTGCCGCAAGCATTGCGAAGAGCTGCTGGAAAACTCAGTAAAGTGCTGTTTGAATGAATGCTTACGAGCCTGCTGCTGCCTACCACCGCTCAGTCAGACTGCTCTATCAAATCATAGACTTAATTATAATAAACACAGAAATACGAGTAGTTGGACATTAATATGGTCAATTCCGGAAACTATAATTTCGAAAACAAAATGTTTATTCTTTCAGTGAAATACGGAACCGTTACGTATTTTATCGAACAGGTGGCAACCCTAAGTCTAAATATTGCTGTTACATTGCACAACCTTCAATGTTGTCATAATTATGTAAAATTCTGGCAAATTAATTATGGTCTTCACACAGTTTGCAACGAGCCTTTACACCTTTACATTTATGACTTCAAAATAACTAGTTATTTCATGGTGTTGTGGTTTTTGCTGAGAATGCCAAGACATTTAATGAACTGGCTGTGATTGGCATTTCCCTTCCTCCTGTGTAAATTATTTTAAATGGGAATGTTTTATTATTTCCAAATCCTTTGCACTTGAGAAAATACCTGATTAGAATCTAACCAGAGCTGTAACAGACCTTGTTCATTATGCAGTCGGTCCTTTGGAGGGATTGAGACAACCCTCTCTCTGTGTCTGGGCACTCAACGCAGAGACGATCACACCTTCATCACCATCACTGAACGCCTCAAGCGTTAACGTTTTTTGGGGTCAAATTAAGCTTATAAACGATTAGCCACATTAAAAATGGGCGGAACACTAAGCTTGATGAATCCTTAATGGAGCTCAATAAGTATTACCATCATTACCAAGTTCTGGCTCTGAAAAGTGTCCTTTAATCTCTGGTCTGCTCGGATTGATTTCCCCGCCAGCCAAACAATGAGTTTCTACAGGTGGACAAGTGAACACTGGGCCTTAGAGGATATCCTGGGTTTGTGTAGGAACATGGCAGTGTTGTTGCTAAATGTGCAAATGATTGATACTTTCAGTTCTCATAGACTGAAAGAATATACACTCAGTGGCCAGTTTATTAGGTACAATTCACAAAATTGGTTCGCTCCAACAGAGTCAGTCACGTGGCTTGCTTTATAAAGCAGGCAGACAGAGGCATTCAGTTACTGTTTGATTGAACGTTGGATTGGGCAAAACTAGTGACCTAAGAGACTTTGAGCGTGCTGTGTTTGTCGGTGCCAGGCGCATCTCAGAAACGGACGGCCTCCTGGGCTTTTCACGCGACAGTGTCTAGGGTTTACCGAGAATGGTGCAACAAATAAAAATGTGTGTCAGCGGCAGTCCTGTGGGCGAAAACAGCGCATTGGTGAGAGAAGTCGAAGGACAATGGCAAGAATCGCACAAGCTAACAGGCGGGCCACAATTAGGCAAATAGCGGCGCAGTACAACAGTGGTGTGCAGGACAGCATCTCTGTATGCACAACCCGTCAGTCCTCGTCATGGACGGGCTATTGCAGCAGACGACCACACCAGGTTCCACTACTATCAGCTAAAAACTAGAACAGGCGGGCACACGATCACCAACACTGGACAATTTCATATGATACAGGTAACTGCCAAAAAAGGAAACAGTTTATATACAATAAAAATAGTTTAACAGTTCTTTTAAGTGATAGCCTACAGTCCAGTTAAAAAGTGGTGTGCGCGCGAGACAGGAAGAGCAGTTCTTACACCATTGTTCGATTCAATCACCCTCAGCCAGTTCCTTCAAACAAGTGCACAATTATCAGTTATCTGGTTTCAGTTACCCATTCACGTCATTAATTTAGTGAAGAAAGAAACATTAGCACCTGGCACCAAAAGTAAGATTTCTAACTCCCCCTTGCAGTGACGCAATGTGCCAGACATGTACCTTAATGCGCTGCAGTATAAACTTAATTGAGGAACCACTGTACATCGTTTTCATGCTCATCAAACCCTTCAGTGACCACTCGTACCCTGTGGATTAGGACATTGGCTATGCCGCCATAAGATGATATGGTAGACAAAATAATGGCCTGCCCAGCATTTTTATACATGACCCTAAGCATGACGGGATGTTAATTGCTTAATGTACCCCTAAATTACTTAACAGACACCACACCTGGGTCAATCTCACAACTGTTTTTTTTAAGTGTCATTTTTCACTGAGATTACAATATATACTCATATTTAATACCCTTTTTAAAAATTAGATACTATACAACTATACATTAAGAACATTCACAAAATTCTCATTACCGTAACAGTTTTCGCAGTCCAAAAGAGTAAACAAATCCATAGTATTTGTTTTACATTGATCTCCCAATGAAAAAGGCCAAAGTTAAACATAACACTGAAAATAAACATTTTAAATGAAATTATATAATTCTAAACTAAAAAACATCTGCCTTTTCCCCCAATTTGACCATGTCAGTAATGAGAAGGCCAAGTGGGATAAAGGGAGTGTTGGAGAACTTCAAACATCATTCTGAAGGCATATAAGCGAATAAATTAACGTAACATCATCCTCTAGATCAATGGTTCCCAAACTTTTTATAGTCCTGTACCCCTTCAAATATTCAACCTCCAGCTGCGTAAGGGGCTAGCACCAGGGTCAGCGCACTCTCAGATGTGTTTTGCCATCACTGTAAGCCTGCCATGAGTGTGAGTTTGTCACTTCCCACGAGCCAGGTTGTGACAAAAAGCTCTTATAGGACCAGGGCACGAATAAGTTTGCTCTTTATTTAGCCATCTTACACATGAAACTTAATTTGTTAATCAAAAATAGTGAATACAGCGCCTTGCAAAAGTATTCACCCCCTTGGCATTTTCACTATTTTGTTGCATTACAACCTGTCATTTAAATTGATTTTTTATTTGGATTTCATGTAATGGACACAAAACAGTCAAATTGGTGAAGTGAGAAAAATAAAAACTTGATTCCAAAAAATTCCAAAACAGACAAGTGGTGCCCCCTTTGCTATGAAGCCCCTAAATAAGATCTGGTGCAACCAATTACCTTCAGAAGTCACATAATTAGTTAAATAAAGTCCACCTGTGTGCATTCTAAGTGTCATATGATCTGTCACATGATCTCAGTATATATATATATACACACTTGTTCTGAAAGGCCCCAGAGTCTGCAACACCACTAAGCCGGGGGCACCACCAAGCAAGCAAGCGTTACCATGAAGACCAAGGACCTCTCCAAACAGGTCAGGGACAAAATTGTGGAGAAGTACAGATCAGGGTTGGGTTATTAAAAAAAATCTGAAACTTTGAACATCCCAAAGAGCACCATTAAATCCATTATTACAAAAATGGAAAGAATATGGCACCACAACAAACCTGCCAAGAGAGGGCCGCCCACCAAAACTAAAAGACCAGGTAAGGAGGGCAATAAATCAGACCAAAGATAATCCTGAAGGAGCCACAAAGCTCCACAGAGGAGATCGGAGTATCTGTCCATTGAACCACTTTAAGCCATACACTCCACAGAGCTGAGCTTTACGGAAGAGTGGCCAGAAAAAAGCCATTGCTTAAAGAAAAAAATAAGCAAACACGTATGGTGTACCCCAAAAGGCATGTGGGAGACTCCCCAAACATATGGAAGAAGGTACTCTGGTTAGATGAGACTAAAATTGAGCTTTTTGGCCATCAAGGAAAACGCTATGTATGGCACAAACCCAACACCTCTCATCACTCCGAGAACACAGTGAAGCATGGTGGTGGCAGTATCATGCTGTGGGGATGTTTTCCCATCAGCAGGGACTGGGAAACTGGTCAAATTTAAGGAATGATGGATGGCGCTAAATACAGGGAAATTCTTGAGGGAAACCTGTTTCAGTCTTCCAGAGATTTGAGACTGGGACGGAGGTTCACCTTCCAGCAGGACAATAACGCTAAGCATACTGCTAAAGCAAGACTTGAGATGTTTATGGGGAAACATTTAAATGTCTTGGAATGGCCTAGTCAAAGCCCAGACCTCAATCCAATTGAGAATCTTTGGTATGACTTAAAGACTGCTGTACACCAGCGGAACCCATCCGATTTGAAGGAGCTGGAGCAGTTTTGCCTTGAAGAATGGGCAAGAATCCTAGTGGCTAGATGTGCCAAGCTTATAGAGATATACCCCAAGAGACTTGCAGCTGTAATTGCTGCAAAAGGTGACTCTACAAAGTATTGACTTTGGGGGGGTGAATAGTTATGCATGCTCAAGTTAACTTCTTATGGCTGCAGGGGCAGTATTGAGTAACTTGGATAAAGGTGCCCATTTCAACCGGCCTCATTCAATTCTTGCTCGTACAATATGCATATTATTATTACTATTGGATAGAAAACTCTAGTTTCTAAAACCGTTTGAATTATATCTGTGAGTAAAACAGAACTCATTTTGCAGCAAACTTCCTGACAGGAAGTGGAAAATCTGAAATCGATGCTCTGTTCTAGGGCCTGCCTATAAATGGACTTCATATATATTAGTATACATGCACTTCATACACCTTCCACTAGATGTCAACAGGCAGTGAGAAGAAATGGAGTGTATAACATGATCTGAGGTCGAATAAAAGCTCTTGGCATGACGCGACCCCAATTTCCTGTTTCCTGGAACGCGCGAGAAGGGACCTGGTATTGCCCTCTGTAAAGCTGTCGTTATAGACGACTAATATCTCCGGCTTTGATTTTATTTGATAAATGTGACAATATCATCGTAAAGTAGGTTTTTTCAATATAGTTTTATTAGATTATTGAATTTTTTTTCGGGACTTTAGGCGTGTTGCTTTGTCTGCCTTTGTTCAGGAAGGAGAGCTTCGCGCTACTTTGCTAGCTTTCCGTGCTAATTGACTGGAGAAGAGGACATTCTAAATCCAAACAACGATTGTTCTGGACAAAGGACCCCTTGTACAACATTCTGATGGAAGATCATCAAAAGTAGGACCCATTTTATGATGCTATTTCATATATCTGTCGAACATGTGAACTAGTAGTTTGCGCCCAGATTTTGGGCACTCTCTCGCTATAACTAAGCTGGATGTCGTAATGAAGTTATTTTTTTAATTCTAACACGGCGATTGCATTAAGAACTAGTGTATCTATCATTTCCTATACAACATGTATTTTTTAGTAACGTTTATGTATAGTTATTTGGTCAGAATAGTTGTGTCATAAAAATATCCGCACATTCTGGGAAAAAGATGCTACGTTAGCACAATGTATAACCACTGATTTCAGCTCTAAATATGTACATTTTCGAACAAAACACAAGTGTATGTATAACCTGATGTTATAGGACTGTCATTTGATGAAGCTTATCAAGGTTAGTCAAAAATTATATATATTTTGCTGGTTTGTTACGATCGCTAACTTTTGCTGCTGGTAAACGGCTTGTGTTTCTAGCTATTGTGGTAAGCTAATATAATGTTATTGTGTTTTCGCTGTAAAACACTTGACAAATCGGAAATATTGGCTGGAATCACAAGATGCCTGTCTTTCATTTGCTGTACACCATGTATTTTTCAGAAATGTTTTATGATGAGTATTTAGGTATTTGACGTTGGTGTCTAATTACTCTGGCTGCTTCGGTGCTATTTCTGACGGTAGATGTGATGGTAGCTGCAATGTAAAACTGATTTATAGCTCAAATATGCAAATTTTTCGAACAAAACATAGATTTATTGAATAACATGTTATAAGACTGTCATCTGATGAAGTTGTTTCTTGATTAGTTAGGTTGGCTTTGTGCATGCTACCTGTGCTGTGAAAAATGTCTGTCCTTTTTTGTATTTGGTGGTGAGCTAACATAAATATACGTGGTGTTTTCGCTGTAAAACATTTTAAAAATCGGACATGTTGGCTGGATTCACAAGATCTTTCATATGCTCTGTATTGGACTTGTTAATGTGTGAAAGTTAAATATTTCTAAAAAATATATTTTGAATTTCGCGCCCTGCACTTGAAGTGGCTGTTGTCATATTGTGCCCGGCTTCTGGCTTGCAGCCCAAAGAAGTTAAGTTGTCTTATTTCTTGTGTCACAAAAATATTTTGCATCTTCAAAGTGGTAGGCATGTTCTGTAAATCAAATGATACAACCCCTCCAAAAAATATATATTTTAATTCCAGGTTGTAAGGCAACAAAATAGGAAAAATGCCAAGAGGGTTGAATACTTTCGCAAGCCACTAACTCACCACAGGTCAATGAGAAGGGTGTGCTTGAAAGGATGCACATAACTCCGCAATGTTGGGTTGTATTGGAGAGTCGGTCTTAAATCATTTCCCACACACAGTCTGTGCCTGTATTTCGTTTTCATGCTAGTGAGGGCCGAGAATCCTCTCACATAGGTACGTGGTTGCAAAGGGCATCAGTGTCTTAACAGCGTGATTTGCCAAGGCAGGATACTCTGAGCGCAGCCCAATTCAGAAATCTGGCTTCTGATTCAATTACATTTCCACAATTGTTGCAATTTTGATGAGGCTTTCTTGTTCAGCTATCAGTAAGTCACTGGAGGCAGGGCATGAAAGGGATAACAAATCCAGTTGTTTGTGTCATCCGTTTCGGGAAAGTACCTGCGTAATTGTGCGCCCAACTCACTCAGGTGCTTCCCTATATCACATGTGACATTGTCTGTAAGCTTGAGTTCATTTGCACACAAAAATCATACAATGATGGAAAGACCTGTGTGTTGTCCTTGTTAATGCAGACAGAGAAGAGCTACAACTTCTTAATCATAGCCTCAATTTTGTCCCGCGCATTGAATATAGTTGCTGAAGAAGTCTCTGTAATCCTAGATTCAGATCATTCAGGCGAGAAAAAACATCACCCAGATAGGCCAGTCATGTGAGAAACGCATCATCATGCAAGCGGTCAGACAAGTGAAAATCATGGTCAGTAAAACTTTAAGCTCATCTCTCAATTAAAAACTTGATAGCCAGCGCACTTCTGTATGTTGTAAAAGCGTTACATGGTCGCTGCCCATATCATTGCATTGTGCAGAAAATACAGAGAGTTCAGGGGCCTTGCTTTAACAAATGTAACCTTTTTCACTGTAATGTCCAAAACGTCTTTCAAGCTGTCAGGCATTCCTTTGGCAGCAAGAGCCTCTGGGTGGATGCTGCAGTGTACCAAAGTGGTGTCGGAAGCAACTGCTTGCACGAGTGTTACCAATCCACTACGTCTCCCTGTCATGGCGTTCGCGCCATCAGTACAGATACCAACACATCTTGACCACCAAAGTCCATTTGATGTCACAAAGCTGTCCAGTACTTTAAAAAATATCCTCTCCTGTTGTCCTGGTTTCCAGTGGTTTTCCTTAATTGACCCCCCATAAACATAACAGACATATACCAGGTGCTGTGCCAGGCCCGCCACGTCTGTTGACTCTTCAGCTGTAACGCATAGAATTCACTGGCTTGTATGCAAAGCAGTGATTGTTTCAAAACATCTCCTGCCATGTCACTGATGTCTCATGGAACAGTGTTTTTTGACGAAGGCACTGTCTTTATAGATTTTTTGGCCTTTTCCACCAGCATTGTCCCAGCCATATCTGCGGCAGCACGAAGAATTAAGTCCTCCACAATAGTATGGGGCTTGCCTGTCCTAGCCACTCGGTAGCTCACCATATAAGACGCTTCTAGCCCCTTCTCATTAAATAGTATCTGTTGCTTTTATACATGTCTTACTACTCAAGTCTTCTTAATTCTCACATGTTTTGTTTCTAAAATGTCTGCGCAAGAGTGAAGGTTTTGGCGAGTTGTGAGATAGTACTTTTGCACATATAAAACACACCGTGGCTAAGGAAAGGCACTACTCCTAATAAGTGAACCCCAAATCAATGTAGTTCATCATATTTGCCCCTCTTCGATGGTCCAACGTCCCTGTCTGTTGTTCTGTGCTTTCCCAGGTAAGGGGGCAGTAGCTCTTTGGGCTGCATCAGATTCACAACTGTCAGTGTCCATGCTAGCTGGGCTAACAGATGTAGAATTACTGATGCTAGCATTTGATGTACTCGTGGAAGCAGAACTTGTCGCCGACAGGTGCAGTACTGCTGGTAGTAACAGTACTACCAGTAGCACTGGTATGTCTCTATGGATGCTGGCCTTACTTTTTTAAACCATTTATCAATTTTCAAGCTAACGGAATGAGCAGCAGCTACGTTTGCCATTAGTGGAATTCCCGTGAGAGAGTAACGGTTAACGTGATTGGATGTTAATTATTTGACTAGGCTACCTGTAATTGACATTGTGTTATTATTTCGCTGAACACTAGGCAGTTTAATTAGATTTTTGGCAGTGAAACGAGGCAACTCAGGGGGGGGGGGGGGGGGGGGACCTCACCCAAATGTATAGCCCCGTTGGAAAATATAAATGGAATGTTTGAAAAAAATACTATTTCGTTTTATTTAATTTTTTAAAATGTGAATCACATTTTTATTTATTTGGCGTACCCCCGACGGCATTGCGCATACCCCAGTTTTGGAATACTTGATCTAGACGATGCATCATGGGTGAATAAACGTTTTTTGTTTTTTTAACTGCCTGGAGATTTCACAGGAACGTGAGAAAGTGTTACGTAATGACATGTCCACAAACACTATGTTATTAATATTAGTTTAAATGTAAACTTCAACTAGTATACCATTTCTAGGATTTATGGACAAACTACAGTAACATTTGTGTTTTATTCAAAAGTTGTTTTGCTAAAGAATTTTTACGCATTTCAGTAATGAGAATTTGGGGTGAAAATGTACAAAGTCAAGTGTAAAATGTATTTAAAATTAGACACTTCCAAAACCTACATCTCAGTCCTGAATGATGACAGTTTATTTTTGCAAATGCATCATGGTTTTGCAACTCAATCTGACACAGACATTTTAAAAACTGGTTTCATGAGAATCACCCACCTGTGTGGAAGCACCCGCTTTCAATATACATTGTATCCCTTGTTTACTCAAGTGTTTCAATTATTTTGGGAGTTAACTGTAGGGCATACAGCAATATGCAGGGATTTTAAATTATGCAATACTGTTTTGTGGTGGACAAGGCACACACCAGCAAGCAGCATTGCTTTGAAACGGGCCCGTAACTAGAGCAACAAGTTGCTGCCTTGATGCAGTAAATTACATTCAGCGTGTCTACTTAAGCCTGTTCCATGCTTCCAAGTCGAAACAGTTGGCGCATATATTACGACGAAATTTGAAGTTGTCGTCCGTTGGTGTTCAGCAGGTTTTATATCAAAGTTTGGTAGGCAAAGTCTGCACCCCTACGTCTGTGAAGGATCAACAGTACTACGACGCCTAGTAGGAGTGGGAACTATGTACGGGATTCTTCAGTGAAGCGGTTGTTGCCATTCAACGAGAGACATTTTTTCACTTGAGAAATACTGTACCAAACATCTTAGGTAGATGTAAAATTGCACGACTAAGACCTCAGCAAAAACATAAAAATTACAGATTTCTTGATTTATCTTGGATTCATTTTGAGGAAGGGTTTCTGGCTATGTTGTTGCTACGGTTGCTCAAGAGGGACAAATGGCAATATTGCCCCTTTTTGTTTCTCGAGCGAAAGGTCTTTAGGGAGTATGCGAAACAGACTTTTGCGTCGCCTAGCCGAGTTTTAGGGGCAAACAACCTAATATGCGGGCGCCTTTAGCAATGCTGAATACAATCATGAGAAGAGACAGAGAAGCCGGCCTCCTAAAAACGAGGCTACCCCTGTCAGGTGGACTGGTTTTATATAAGTGAAGCGCGTCAACATAAAGACTGCACATTCTGATGGGTTTGCATCTCCCCAGTGAACACGCTTTGGAAGTAACCCACGAGAGGCTGCCAGGCTGACAGTTTGTCCCCAATATTCCAGTCCAAAGGGAGCCTGTTGAAGCCTGCTCCAAAGACAGAGACAGATTAGAGGTTTGTCTGTTCCAAGAGTTGGGAAACTTTTCCAAAGTCAAAAGCTAACAGTGTTTGCAAAGTGGTAAATTGTCACAAGGCAGGGTGTTGCATTCAAAATGGCCACTCGTCTGAATCATGAGGTCAGCTACCAATCTGATGACTAAATCAGATGGGTGGATGACATATGGTCTGAAATGAAGAGACTCAATTGCATCCTAAATGAATAACTATGCATATTCTTTTGTAACCTCACTAGAGGAAATGTCTTCTTTACTGCCCAGGATTGGATCACTAAATCTAAGGACAATCAAAATATTTAGTACCTATAATTACCTTGTATTCATTCGCTTGTAATGAATTACAGGAAATCAATCTATTTCAATAATTGTAACTAAGGATGGCTGACTTGGCACACTATTTCATCTTAAAGACATGCTCCAGAACTTTGGCGACAACTAAGTATTTGAGCTTGGTGTGTCAATGTGTAGTTCATACATGCATAACCTATGAGCAGAATTACTGTCTTCTCAATTAGCTGCAATTAGCCCTTGTTTGAAAGAGTCTTATTCTGGAAGCTGTGCTGCACCATTTTCCCCCTCGTGGGCCAGCCCCTAGCAATTTGAGGTTCTTGCTAATGAGCATCAGCCCCTTGTCATTTGAGTGACAACTAGCAAGATGCACAGGTCAGAGGGAGAGAGAGCAATGACTTTATACGCAATTTTCAGGGACCACTTTTGGCTTGTAAACACTACTTTCAGTACTGGCTAAACGTCTACAAAAGTACCTAACAAATAAAAACTGCCAAATTCCAAGGCAGAGGAAAATTCCATGCATGCACAATATTTAGATATGTTCGACCCTACACCCTCTGGAAGCCAAAGTCTTCTGGTCCCATCTAACATTCTACAATGTATTATTAGTCCTACTTTGCAACATGAGTTGCCTCCTACCTGTTGTGGGGGTGGTGTTGAAGAACCTGGCTGTGTCCTCGGTGACCCTCAGTTGGGTTCTGTCAATCCCCAGACTAGAGGTTGCTCTACTGGGAGCAAGGCTGGTTCTGCTGCTGGACTCCAGGGACAAGCCTGGCCTCCCTGCCGGGGGCAGTTCTGTGGATGCCGGCTTGACTGGGGAGGCTTTTGCCTGTGGGACGCGAGAGGTGACCGTCTTTGACTCCTCATCGCTGTCAAACCCAAAGGGGTCCTCGGAGCTCTCGTTGGAGAGTTTGGGCCTCTTGGGCTGCTCTGCCACCTCAGTCTTCTGGCCGGGGCGCTTGGAACTCACCTTGGCCTTGTATGTCGTCTCGCCCCATTTGGTGCTGAGCGTCGCTCTCTTGTTGGACAGGACCTCGTCAAACTTGGATGATGAGCCGTCGCCTCCCTTACGGCTGTAGGTTTTACCAAATCTAGACGTCATCGTGACACCTGTCTCATATTCTCTGTGATGGGTACAAAATATGAAATGCATTATTTGCAGTCATCATATGCAATTTCTCATCAAAACAATTAAGTTCACTTTTACTGTAATGTTTTTATGTAATAAATCTGGACAAATGGGGTTTTAGTTCATCTCTACCCAAATACTATTTGGAAGCTGTCATTTCACCACAATTTTTTTCTACCGTGTGATCCTTCATTTTCAGGTTCAGCAAACTGAGGCTCCGACTGCTCTGGAAGTGGCTAACGCAATGTGCAGTTAGGTACAATACATCCCCATTAACATAGACACTATAACATTAGGTAGCTAGTCAACTAAATCAATCAACTAACGGTATTAAAGAAACAATAGTGTGTCTAACGTTAGCAGCAGGACATAAACGAAGTTTACTAACGTTAGTTGGGATAATATAGTAGCTACATACTACTAGCTAGTATTTCAGTGTTCAACAACCAAAACAGACCCATATGGCTAGCTAGTTACGATGTTAGCTACCTAGATCAATTAGCTAGATAGCTAATGTTCACTAACTAACTAGCCGCTAGCTTCAGATGACACAGTCGAGGCTGGCTACCTAACTAGCAACATAACGTAAACAATTCTCGCGAAAAATCAAAAATAATGCAGCCAGTTACAGTAACTAGCTAGCTTACGTTAACTACTTGGCTAGTAGCTAGCTAGCTTACGTTAGCTAGCTGGCTCAAGCTAACAGACGCAACATGATAGATGACATCCAATGCTCACATTGATTTTAAGGTTAAGTAGTTTGAAAATCTGTGTATATTTCACAATTGCGTTGAATATACAACTGCCTCACTTACTTGGTGAGCGAATAGACCGAACCACTCAACAACACACTCGGAAGAAGGCGGTCGCTTCCCGCACCAGATTGGGCCTCCCGACCCTGTTCAAAGCTCGCTTGCAAAACAATATAAACAAGGCTCAACTGCCTGTAGTTATGACAGATATAGGACAGTCAAATACTGTAAAAAGTCCCGTGTATCCTGGGTAACAATGTTATTTTGATAATGTTGGTTTTACGTCTGATATAGTCATTTTTTAAAGCTCTATCAAACTCGATTGTCTCCTCTGTGTTGCACCGACGCCTTCCATTCGAGTTCCCCCTCCCTCGTCTTTTTGCTTCCAACGGCATTGAGGGAGTTATTTTACCCTGTCTCGGCTTGAACCGGTCAATGGCCCGTTACGTGTTCGGGCTAAAACTGGGAAATAGTAGCGCCCTCTTAAATCAAACAGTAATCTGCGCCACTCCGTTATGTTGTCAACAAGCCAGCATGGTGCATCTTTCCATAAAATAAATGTTTGCATTTTCAAACAATTTTTTATTGGGAAAGCAGACAACGCATTTTTGTCTAAGCAAATCACTTTTGCATGGGAAAACAGAATCCTACTAATTACTACACGTCCTTAATTACGTCACTTTTGTTTTGAGCCCGTCGTACAGAGCGGGGTACCTGGATCACGGCCGGGAGGCAGCCCATTTCCAAATCGAATGAATCAACTTTCAGCCGGTGCAAAATACGCCAGCACGCGCGCCCGGACGAGATTAATCGAGCCCCCTCACTGTCACATCACCGCAAGTACAGTGTGGTCCAATCAGGAAGAGAGATCTTTGAATGTGACGGAGAACTATCGCTGCGAAGCACTATTCTTCCTTGTGATTGGTTTGAAAGCCGAGAACACCTGAACAACTTCTTATTTCATTGGACTATGGAAAGTGCTCTCCGGGATCATTGGGACGCCCCTACCATAAACCCTAACTCCTACCCTAACCTTTACCTAACCTGAACCTTAAAGGCCCAGTGCAGTCAAAAAGTAGATTTTCTGTGTTTTATATTTCCACACAATGAGTTTGGAATAATAGGCTACTGTGAAAATGATAATGCCCTTTATAAGAGCTGTTTGAAAATACCGCCTTAAATGTCAGCCTGTTTTGGTGGGATGTAGTTTTGGCCTGCCTGGTGACATCACAGAGGAGTTCCCAACAACTGGATGTTCTGGTTTTCAGGAGAAATGGAAAGAGAGCCTGTGACACAACTTCTGCTTTTGGAAAAAGACAGCACTCCATCTTAGCTCCTCCTCCACATTTACTGGATTGGTTGAATAGCGCAGAAGAGAAAGTCAAGACCAGTATGTAGGGGATCTAGTTTCAGACATGTATTTTTTGACTACTACATTAGGTTATTCCCAGACTGTCCAAGCAAAATTGTTGCTTTAGAAATTGCTCTTTGCTAAGAAGCTATTTTTGACAATTTTAATTGCAAACAATCACATTAAGTTACTTAATTGTTACCCAGAAATTATTTGATATTGATTTGATACAGCATTGGACCTTTAACCCTTACCTTAACCATTTTAAATTTGAACTTCAATGGGGTAGGGATGTCCCAACAATTCTGGATAGCAAGGACCATTGGACTGTTGGTGAGAGGTGTCCTCTTTGGGGGTGTCATCGAAGCTAGTGGAATGAAATGAGTATGGTAACTGTAGTGAAATTTGGTACTGAAATAAATAATCAATCAATCAAATTACATTTATATGGCACTTTTGACTAGGTGCTGGCCTAGATCCCAAAGTAACAATTAGCCTACAGTGACAAGGAGAGAAAAAACACTTGAAGACCCTATCAATAGCCAAAATTAGCCGCAAAATAAAGTGCATTCTAACATGAAAGACACTCGACCATAAAGTAGATGAAAATGTGTCCACCTGTCCTGGAGAAGTCTATAGGCCTACAATCAAATAAGTGATGGTTTTATGGAGAGCCATAGTTTGATGGGCCAGTTCCATTGAATTATGCATCCCACCAGAACATACGTCCCCAGCTACCTTGTCAGAGTATCATTCCTCTGAAAAAAGAGTCAGTCATTTTTTTGAAATGTTTGTTTATGGTCATGTGGGCGGCCGAGTACGTTTTAAACATAAATATTTACTGTTGTAGGTGCCCATTCACCAGATAGATTTGTAGGCTGACTCTTCTGCGATTCATACATGTAGCCTGCACATTATATCATTTCTTACATCTTTGATGTGTGAAGTACATTTTGTATACAGTAACTACGTTGTATTGTAGGCCTATCCACACCCACTTTTCGTGTTGTTTGAAATGTGAATATATTTGGGTATGTGTGCACTTCTGTTTGACCTGATCAAGTTTCAGCCAGATAGGTGGTAATTCTGTTCTTTTCAAATTAATTGATACCCAGTTGTGAATTACTTGGAGATAATATCCCTCACTTAATTTCTGTCCTGACTGAAGTTGTTGGGCCCACATAGTTTGTGACATGAAGTTGAGAGTCAAATAAGTTCACTGCCATCTACTGGAAAGGCTTTTTGACACGGCGACTAATGTGTAGTCCGAGACATGATCCCTATGATAATAATATGGTTGCACAGATCAATTACATTTCAAAGATCAAGGAATGGAACAGAGCACCGATCCTTGCGTGCGTAATAATCACCTGTCGCTAGTAGAACATCTTGATTCTCTGTCCATATCGGAGAGAGTTTGCCGGGGTTTTTTTTGTCATCCAAGTCACACTTTCCAAACAGTCCTTTTTTTCTGTGGCTGGTGTGAAGGGGAATCTTTAGGGCGACGACGACGACACATATATTGCCAATGGGTGGGTGTGGATGCAGCTCGCGCAACGCCGTGGGAAAAATCTTCGGAAACCATTTCTATCATACGGGTGTAAAGTATGGCTTTCAGTCCATGTAAGTCAGGGGGGATAAAATACATGACTCTGTGATTAGCTGTTATTAACGGTACGGAATACACATTCCTGATCATGTTGTTCATAAGGTCAGTGTTGAAGGTTCCTCTCAAGGCATTCCGAGGCGGTCTGTCCCTGGAGGGAACAGTAAGAGACATGTTGTAAGCACCACGTTATCCTTACCAGTGCTGATAGTTACTTTTGTCATTTGTTTTTATTTGACTCCTAAGTAGGACTACAGGGGTAGTTAGTTGTAGGACTGGGAGTGAATAGGGATGAGAGGAGCATGGATGTGCGGCCTAACATTTCTATCATAACCATATGGGTCCTCGTTTTTTTCCCATCTTCTTCTATCTATCTAATCGCTTTTGACTGGTTATGTGTGTCCAACCGTCTGCCTGGTCACATACGGGTTGTCAACAGAGACGAGCAGGCCACACCAACCGAGACGAGCAGGCCACGCCAACCGCTGGCAACTGTGGTCACCCGCTTGGCAGTGACCTGCTGGGGCACGCGATAAGCTGAGAGAGCCGTGAGAGTGGGCATCGACATATCCATCACGACCATAAGGACAGATGTGTGTGTATGTGTGTGTGTCTGTGGCGGTCAACAATGTCTACTGTGTGGCAGAAGTGTTGGCATTTTTTATCCTGAGATGGTTTTGAAGGGTACAGTATGGAGATTAGTTCAGGTTGGCAGAGGGCCCAGGGTTCTTCTAGGTACTCCTCCTATGTTACCACAGAGTTCTTAGCCAGCAGAAATCTGTACGTAGCATGCTGTGTCCGGAGGGCCAAAGTCAGTGTACCCCAGCCAAGAGCCGTGCGTACCAGGAGGGATGCTAGACACGATCAGTGCCAACCACGCCAACCTGGTGTTGAGAAACTGGCAAAGTTGTGTGGAGATTGGCACCTGTCTTTTTCCAATGAGACTGGCAGTGCCATCCCAGAGACAATTGGGCCTTTGACCACTTCCAGATACGCTGTGCGAATCTGTGAGAGCAGAGAAGAGTCACAGGGGAAACAGTTACAGAGAAATGCAACTATTATGAATACTTTGCAAAGGTTCCATTGGGATACAGAATACCAGATCAAGTTGAAATGAGAAGCTTTTCAACCCTGGTCATTTGGGGGCTTTTATATTATCATAATTTCACCTCTGAACTTAAAATAAAAGTTTGCCATTGTTACTGTCACAGTAACAATGTTACTGTTGAGTCCAAACCCCACTGTGTATCACCACCCTCCTCACCACACCTCCTCCTCCTTCTGTCTGTTTTCCAGCTGACTCTTCACAGTCCTGCACGCATGATGAGCCCCCCCTACCACAGCTTACCCTCCCAGCAGGCACCAGCCTGCCCAGCAGCCCCAGACGCTGGTACGCTGCCAGGCCCACAGGGGCACATACTGACAACCATAGAGAAGCAGAGACAGAGGGAGGACAGTTGATCAGACATTTGGGACACATCTCCCACCACGGGCCTGCTGCCAGCTGCATGCAACCAGTATGGAGCAGGCTGCTTGCCACATTGGAACATGATTACCTTTCATTTGGTCTGCTTTTGTGTGGAGTACAATGGCCACCATAAAGGGGGCAGAGCCACCTGTAGAGTTAATGAGATGGTCACGCTTGGAGCATTTGGGCTGGACGGGAGGGGTGATTTACGATGGTTGTGTTCTGAAGTGCTCACCTTGTTTGTTTGTTTGTCTTTTCAAGTCACAGACAAGAGTTCACACACAGTGTTTACAGGAAATAAGTGTCTACAGTTTTGAGTTTTCAATTAGCATCTGTGTACGCTTACGATGTTTCTTTCTTTGTATGTGTAGTGTGCCAGGTCATCCCAGCAAGGCTACTCCAGAGGACCTGCTCCTCCTCCTGTCGCGCAGGGTTGTCCATAACAACCAACCAGGTTTTTATTTGCCCGTCCATCCGTCTGTTCTCTCTTTCTCTTTTCTACTCTCTCTGGCTCTCTCTCTCTCCCCGTCTCCTCTCCACGAATGTGGTTTTCATTTATTATGCTCACCTTTTGCTCCTTTTAATGAAGTGAAATATTTTCAATGTTGAAAGTACGGCAACGAAATGCTTGGAGGGTGCTGCCTCACTGAAAGGTTGACGACCCCCAGTGGAAAAATGTGCCATGAAAGGTCATGATACCGTAGCAGTGGGAGCTGTCAGAAAGCGTAGACAACAACAACAACAACTCGCCTGGCTCAGTGTGTTGTCTGTCTTTTTATGGTCAATGGGTTGTCAGACGTGGTGTTGGAGTGCCTGGGGAGCCAGTGGGAGCTGCACTGCCCTCATCTCACCGAGTCAGGCACCCTGAGTGACCTCTACATGTCAGCCAGGCAGAAGAGGGCAAGGAGCCTTCAGGACAGTGCAGGTGTGGCGCTTAAATGTCGCCCCCCCCCCCCCCCCCCCCCCATCTACCAGAGTTTATCCGAGTACAGCATATCTGCAGAGTTTATCTGAGTACAGTATCTCTCCATCTCTTACTGACTTTGCCATTTGATCTCCATCATAACCCAATGAGCACAACTGTAAGTCATTTCTCATTGGTTTCACACACAACGCACATTTTTGCAAAACAGTAAACACAACGCTCTACAAAAGATGCCAAATTCAGTTGAGTAAATCACCCAAAAAAACGGAAGAAAAAAAATTGTCACAGCTGATACAAATTACTCCCATGAATGTGAACCTCTTCCGCACATGTGCTAAACTTCTTTGCACAATTGTTCAATCAGTCCTTATTCATGCATAAAAGAGGTCACCTCTGAGATTGCTGTTTGCAAGAATGGATCAAGTAAGAGGCAGAGGGAAAGGAGAGGGAGAGAGGGGCCCTTAGAGGAAGATTGTCAATAGTTCAGCTCTCAGTTACAAAGGTCAAATAAAGCCTTTTATTGACAGATATTCATGCTCTTGAGTGACATTCTTTCTGCATTGGTCATCTTTGGTCAAATAATTTTAGGTAAAAATAATACAGCCCATGCTGTGATATGTTTACTTGCCCTTTATGGTGCACACTATAATTATAGTATCAACAAATGGCACAGACATTGCTAGGGTATATTGATAGCTGTAGCTAGTATTTATTGGGCCACTGTGTACCGATTGATTGAAATAACTTTTCATTAGATAACAAGTTGTATATTTTGATGGAGGTAGTTGATTTTGTGTCATGTTTTGAATGTTTTGAGAGTCTTAATGCATTTTGCAAATGAAATGTGTCATTTTGACCAACGTGTTTCAGTTCAGGGCTGCGTATTACTTGTTTTGAAAAAAGTTGATTCTGTTTGGACAAATCAAGCAATCGAGAAAAACTATCTGCACTGGAGTGTTGGAGATAACAGTATTAGAGTCCTAATGTCTCTGCATCCTATCATTGGGCCTATCTGGTGTGGGAGACAGACATGGCCCTAGTCACAGGAGTTAGTGCCAAATACTTATCCTCTGATAACATTTTGAGGAAATGTATGTTATAGTGACAATCCGGAATTCATTTTATATGAGGATAGACAATTTTTGTCAGTCCCTTCTGCAAGGACAGAGGTGATTAGGTTATTGGCTTTGTTCTCCCTCGGCATATTGGTTTCATTTTCTCATTCAGTAAATCCAACCAATAAGTGTTGTCTTGTTAAATATATAAAGGGTTATTTTTCATCACTGCCTTATCTCAATATTTGTATTTTAGGTGTATGTGTTTGTGTGCATATCTATGTCATCTGATTACTTCTGCCATAATTGTAGCATGTGTTTGTTCTTGCATGGACCAGACAGTGGTAAGAGTGGGAGTGACAAATCACACAGTCGACCAGGCAGCAGCAACTCGAACAAGGACAAACAGAATGGGGGGGGGGGAAACACACAGGCCCCCTGGTCCTCCAACTCTCTGTGAAAGATGCCACCAGCACCCATAACATACATTTTTCGTTGGGGACATCAACACTCCTGTTGTGTTCGTTTCATTTTTAATTCCTTCTGTGTTCCCAGTCCAAAATGACCGCCCCATTATAGCTGATTATAAATCCATAATAATACATATATTATCACCTAATGTTGTGTTAGATCTTTTTATCAACTTAAGTTCTTGAGAACATTACAAGTTTTGAACTTCTATTTGCTATTTATGGCCTGTAGGCCTCATTGACCTGAGTTCATGCAACAAATTTTTGAGTAAAATAAGCATAATGTACAGTATAATGATTTTGATTATTTTGACTATAACAAATACTCAGATGAGACATTGTGCTAATTTATCACAGACTACTTTGTGTCAAAGTTTAACAAGGACTCTCTCCTCACCAGTGTCATGATCAAACAAGAGCCTCACATACAGTATATCATTTGGTCATTGTACTGCCACAGAATGGATTGTGAGCAAGGCCTCAAAAAAGCTTTATATACCAGAGCTTCGAGAAAAGTTCTATATATTATTGAAACGTTGTTGCGATTGTTTGAGAATGCCAACAGGTGTGGTTCCCGTGGGGGACAGATTCTATTGGGGAAAGGTTCCTGTGGGGGTTGCCATGGAAGCTAAGGAGGGGAGTGAGGTGTGTGTGCTCAAACACACATGCATGTGGGGGTCTGGGAGAGGAAGTGTGTCCACCTGATGAATGGGCATGTGCCTGAACTCAATTTTATACACTAATTGTAGTCTCACCCAATCATTTCTAATGGCCGGTCATTTTTGACCGGGAACACCACAAGTGTACAAAAGTTAAATACAACACCCAAAATTTTATGAAAATCATCAAAATATATTTTGTGTGTTCAGATCCCCTATGTGGACAAAGTCATGGAACCTTATGACAGATTAAATTAACTACATTTTTCAGAGAGAACTTCAACCGGAACACAGCAGGAGGGTTAAATTAAATCCTAACTCCAATTGACAACCCGTATATTTGGTTAAATTTCAGTTCATGTACCCATAATCGCTCAAACAGTATACTGATAACCGATGAATGAATTGAATGGTTAGACTGTTAAGCTTGTGGTTTCCCCCAGCCCTCTCCTTAGCCGTCGGGACCTATAACCCAGAGGCATTTCCTGAACACTGGGGAGAGGGGGTGCTCTCTGCCATGGCCCTGCCACACCTCTTCCAGAGGAGCCAGACTACCACAACACACTATTCCTGGGAAACCCATAGGAGTGCATATTTGTAGCACTGAATCACCTGATTCAACAAATCAAGTGCTTGATGAGTGTTGAATCTGACAAGCTAGTACTGGGTTAGAACAAATATGTGCACCCCTGTGGGTCACCAAGTTCCATGTTTGAACTTCACTATACTAGACTGTCCAGCAACACTGTTGGGAGGGACTCCACACTGTAAACAGTGCTGTGGCTTGTAAACACAGGCAATCACTCAGCCAAAACCAATACATCCTATTTTCAACAATAACAAGGTCAAAGAGGTACAGGGATTAACTTTTCCCCTGCTTGTATAAAGTGATGTCAGATTGGATAACTCATTTTGTAACTTATACTATGATGCCTCCAGAATACACCCCATCTCTTGTGGGACTGACCTCAGTTGGATCAATCCATGTCAAACTTGCCCATGTTTCCTCAGCTTGTCCTGGAATGTACTGTAAGATATTTCAAGCTGAATTCATAAACGCCCATACAAGAGTCCCACCCAGTCAGTGGTGTAGCGGAGGGTATACGCCTTATACCCACTTGTTTATTCAGTTAGCATTGAGTAAACAATACATTGCACTATAACGGTGACAAGGATGCCCACAAACTGTCTACGGCCTACATAAAACTGTCCCAACAGCAGAGCTTTCTTTTCAGCACCATGGAGTGAATCCTTACCACCGCTACACCTGGTTATCAGCGGAGCCTTGTCTGGCAGCAAAACAGTTCATTCAGCCTCATTTACTAACTTTTTAAAAAACATAGCTGATATGGCTGACTTGCTTGAACAAATGTGGCTTCTACTGGTAATTGAGATGCACAAACTATGGCATAAGGGGATGACGAACGGATAATCCACAATTTCGATTAAGACATTAATGAGCCAGCTAAGACGGACATAGTCAATATAACTATTTGTTCAGCACTTTTGAAATGTACAGCCATATAATTCAGAACACGGGAGTTCTTACAGTGTTGTCCCTGCACACCAAGTCAGAACTTTAGGATAAATAAAGGGGGCATATAAGCAGACAATGAAAGCTCTTACAATAGTCAATGATTGCATTTCTCCAAGACAGGTTATAGGCTACATGTGCACCACCAAGTTAGAACAGTAGGATACATTATAAGGGGGAAAGGGACCAAATTATTAGGGTAAGGCACATGGGCTACTAACAGCTTATTACACAACATGCACTTAGTATTACTTTTTTAGCTACAGTACCGGTATACATATCTCCCTGGTATATTACATAATTTATGCAGCAGCATACAATACATTTTTTGGAATCACCTTGTTGTGCTGTGCTCATTTGAACAGGAAGGTGGCACTGCGGTCCTTGTGGGCAAATTTTGTAATCAAACTTTGTCATCAAAGTCTGACATTCTCTGGATTCATGCTGCTTTCAAGACAGCTGGGAACTCTGGGTTGAATCATGACGTCAGTGATCTTCATGTCGGAGCTCTAGAAAGAGGCCAGAGTTCCCGACTTGGAATTCCGATTTGAATGACTGTTTAAAATGTATTTTCCCAGTCGGAGCTTCTGAGTTTTTTTCCTCCAGTTGTCTTGAACTCACTGATGTATGAGATTTCCCAGTTCAGAGTTTCCAGTTGTTTTGAACGCGGCAGAAGTCATGCTGGATCGACAGCAAGAATGTTTATCCTTTTAAGCTTGGAAAAGAGACCCTTAAACCCAGACTTGGACCACACACCCACTCCACTGTATAGCAGGCTAGTGATTGCTTTGCAACCCCTGCAGTTAGCCATTCATTCCTTCAAAACCACTCATTGTTGAATTTTCAATTTACAACTTGTTGTGCAATGTTCATGTCCAATTGCCAATGAGTACCGATACTCTTTATCTATAATTTCTCTTCATATGACAACGATTGAAAAGGATTTGCAAGTAGATTGTCGACGGGATTCATGATGATGACTGCTTGCTAAGATTTTGAAAGAATGATGTTGACATGAACAGTCCAATCAAAGCTATGGTAGATATA
This sequence comes from Salvelinus fontinalis, assembly GCF_029448725.1. Lineage (NCBI taxonomy): Eukaryota > Metazoa > Chordata > Actinopteri > Salmoniformes > Salmonidae > Salvelinus > Salvelinus fontinalis. The sequence goes on from NC_074694.1 coordinate 37,564,228, forward strand.
ACGTGATTTGACGTAATTTTATCTGTGGTCAATGACCTTGAGCCTTCTTGGATGGGCACTTCTAATGTAACTCTATGGCAGCACTCAATGAGCTTGAATTTTTCGAGATCTCCCTGTAGATTTTGCGGTGAGACACTGACCCATGAGTGACAGCACACTGAGCCAATCACGGCGCAACTAGAGAACATGACGAACCCCTACGCTCCGTATTTTCCGCTGGCTGCCCCACCACAGAAAGCACTGAGCTAGACTGAAACATCTGCATTTTGGAGCTGCCTTACTCAGGAAAGCAAAAAAATAGACCATAGCTGTGTTGGAATACCCATACTAACATACTGTATATTACATACTTAATGCTACATACTATATACTAATAGTTCATTTTAGTATACTGTAAACGAATGGTTTCGTTTCAGTTGAGTGTACTAGCGCTTCGCCTGTCCCCCGGAAGTTGATGCTGTTGCTATGCAACCTCTTGCTAGCTTGTTAGCATAACAAATGACTAGCTAGACATTTTTCGATTTCGGGTGTGTTCGTAAATTCAATCTGGAGTGCAGGGGGTGCTCTGGGCATTCATAAATCCAGAGCGTTGTCAGATTGTCCATTAGTACAGCACACACACTGAATGCTCTGGCCGAGGAGTAGGGTTGATCCGAGCGAGAGAACACCTCACTCTGACCATTTTACTCGCCCTAACAGAGCTGGTTCGGCTGTTTTCATGTTATCCCTAGAGTTGGTGACTGTAATTGTGCTGCTGGCAACAATTTAACTATGCTTTTTTTGGCCAACATTTACTGACACCACCCATATTCAACAGGTGTTGACTGTTCTGAAATTCATCAGTTATTCTGCGCTCTGGCACACTCAGACAAGAGTGCTCTGAAATCGGAGTAGATAGCCAGAATTAATAATGTCCAGCGAAACGCACAACAACTATACCACTTAGCTAAGAATGATGTGAATAATCAAGTCAATAAACAATGGGTAGTTAGTTAGATATAAGATACAGTAGTTAATATACTGCCTGGCAAGTTTGATGTAGTAGTAGTAGCCAACTAACGTTAGGTAACTAATGGTACATACTGTAGTAATGCTATGCAGTTCGTAAGGATAACGTAGCTAACAAATTGTCAGCCAATGTAACTTATTTGAAAAGTCATGACTTTATGACATTGCTCAACATTTTCTTAACATTTGTCATAATTAGTTAAAGCAATGAATTTGTATCTGCTCTCATCTGACTTTTTTAGCTAAACAGGTGGCGCTAACCTGCCCTGAACGACAGGAATATTACGTAAAAATTACGTAAAAAGCCCAGGTTTCAAACGATTAAGGAACAGGAAAAATATAGAGATGCTAATGATAGGCCTAACCGTACTCTGGTAGATACCCTTCTCAATAACATTTGAACTAGCTACGAAGTAGCCTATGCCTACTTGGCAGAATTATATCATTATTATTTGCATCAATTCAGTGGCCATTTTGTTTTGCTTCACCTCATATGCTACAGAAACACCTCTAACTAAACAACAGTGCTTTGTGCGCTTGAATTAAAGGGTAACTACACACACAAATATATATATACACATTCTGTTCAAAAGTTTGGGGTCACTTAGAAATGTCCTTGTTTTTGAAAGAAAAGCTATTTTTTGGTCCATTAAAATATCATCAAACTGATCAGAAATACAGTGTAGACATTGTTAATATTGTAAATGACTATTGTAGCTGGAAACGGCAGATTTTTTATGGAATATCTACTTAGGCGTACTCAGTCTCAAGGTCAACAGTGAAGAGGCGACTCCGGGATGCTGGCCTTCTAGGAAGAGTTGCAAAGAAAAAGCCATATCTCAGACTGGTCAATAAAAATAAAAGATTAAGATGGGCAAAAGAAGATAGACACTGGACAGAGGAACTCTGCCTAGAAGGCCAGCATCCCAGAGTCACCTCTTCACTGTTGACGTTGAGTGGTGAACCACTCCCTTATTGGGGGTGTCTTGCTAATTGCCTATAATTTCCACCTTTTCTCTATTCCATTTGCACAACAGCATGTGAAATTTATTGTCAATCAGTGTTGCTTCCTAAGTGGACAGTTTGATTTCACAGAAGTGTGATTGACTTGGAGGTACATTGTGTTGTTTAAGTGTTCCCTTTATTTATTTGAGCAGTGTATATATATATATATATATTCGATTTTCCCAGAACTTTAAAGTGGTCTCATGATGTGGTTTAAGCATTGTTATGGATTTACAATATCCAGTTTTGTTGTTCTATTAACAAAGTGTGACTTTGAGAGCAAAACCCAGAAAAAGCTGAAACCTGTGAATTTCTGACTCGGTTGACAGCCTCGTTTACCTGTTGCAATAGTAGGCCTACTATTAGTCTACTTGCACAGTGCAGCTTGGGTTGGCCTGACTGTGAAAGACCAATATGGGATTTACAATTTCAGGTCATTCAGAGTGTCAATGTTTCTCATAGAATGTTATTTTTTTGTGCAAAATTATAGTATACCCACTTTTCCAGGCACCACTGCACCCTGCCACTTAAAAACCCTGGCCTGTATCGTAAATAGAGCAGAAATGCATTATGGTCTATAACAGAGGTGACAGACAATACTTGTGTGATTGACAGGTGCCTAACGGAGATGATAAATGAGATAAGCTCTTCCACTGCGTGTGACTTTCGCCGGGTACCTGCAAGGTAAGCTGCGGTAGATAGCGCCTGCTTTGTGTGTGGGTGGGTGGGTAAAAAAGTTGATTCTCAGAAATATACAGTAGGGGGAGCCAAATCTCCTCCAACACATATCCATTGCTTTAAAACAAAAAAGGAAAGATTATAACCATAAACAGGTGCTGAGTGGCATAGGACCCATTTGTGGTCATCGTTTTTCCTTTTCAAATACGATTCTCCTTCAAGAGCACTTGTGGTTGTTGTGGAATACCTGAAGAGCTCCTGATACTTTTCTTCAGCGTGTACACTGCTGTCTGAAATGTGTGTCCATCCATGTTTGTCTGTTGTTGTTTCTGTGACATTTTGTTTGTGTGCATGTTGATATATGTTTTTGTGCACATCTGTGTGAGTGTGTGTTTGCTTATTTTTCTGTGTGGTTCAGTGTAACGAAACCAGTCTTCAGAGAGCATGTGAACGATGGCTGGAGCTTTACCTGGTGACTAAGTTGACATGTTTCATCTACCTTAGAGACTTACCCTTTGAACTCCTCCACGAGACCGTAAGCTCACCCAGGTAGCTGCTAGGGGCTAGTACCACCCTTAGAGTAATGTCAAACTCAAATGACACCCTATTCTAGTCATAACTCACACAGTTGGTTGTCTACGGCCTTCTCGGGCTCCTGAGTGGGCCAGCAGTCTAAGGCACTGCATCTGAGTGCTAGAGGCATTACTACAGACCCTGGTTCAATTCCAGGCTGTATCACAACCGGCTGTGATTGGGAGTCCCATAGGGCGGCGCACAATCGGCCCAGCGTCATCTGGGTTTGGGTTTGGCTGGGGTAGGCCGTCATTGTAAATAATAATTTGTTCTTAACTGACTTTGTTCTTAACTGACTTGTTAAATAAAGGTTAAATAAAAATATTCTCCAGGGTCTTTGCTGCCTGTGAGTACCAGCTCCTGAAGACAGTGCTGTACTGGGTATTGCTACAGTGCTGCTCAGATCCTTTCCTACCATAGGTTCGTTATGACCTTGTTCTCCAGGTACAGATCACATAGGGCTCAAGGTGGGAGTCTTCAGGCGTAAGTTTCGTTTTATGTCCATTCAAGTGGAGGGAATTCATAGACAGTGGTGTTAAGTACTTAAGTAAAATCATTTAAATGACTACTTTAGTAGTTTTTTTAATATATGTACTTTACTATTTATATTTGTGACAACTTTTACTTCACTACATTCCTAAGTAAAATAATGTACTTTTTACTCCATTCATTTTCCCTGACAACCAAAAGTACTGGTTACATGTTGACAGGAAAATGGTCCAATTTACACACTTATCAAGAGAACATCCCTGGTCATCACTACTGCTTCTGAACTGGCAGACTCACTAAACACAAGTGCTTTGTTTGTAAATTATGTCTGAGTGTTGCGGAGTGCCCCAGGTTATGCGTCAATAAAAAAATAAATGATAAATGTGACGTTTTTTTGCTTAATATAAGGAATTTGAAATGATTTATACGTTTGATACTTAAGTACATTTTAGCAATTCAATTTACTTTTGATACTTAAGTATATTTTAAACCAAATACTTTTAGACTTTTACTCAAGTAGTATTTTACTGGTCATTTTCTATTACGGTATCTTTACTTTTACTCAGTATGAAAATTGAGTACTTTTCCACCACTGTTCGTAGGCAACTGTCCATGGATAACATGTTCGTTCTGTTTGTTTGAACATTGATTCTGGTAGACATGTAACTACACTGCCCCACAAGCTTTCTCTCTCTCACTCCAGTTGGCCGAGGGCTGGCGTCTTCCTTCTTTTGCTCTTGTTAACTTAGCGCATTAATTCATGTTCAAAAGGCCTTTCATAGTGCAATGTGTTCATTATTACTATGTCGCAATGGTGTAAGGAGAAGGACTTAACTAAAGACAGACCTGTTGGCCGTGGCCTCTGTATGTGACTACAACACACTGGAGCTCGTGTCCGTCCCATCGTGCAGCTGGAGACACATGCAATGTGTTGCTGCCGGGGCCGGCTGACTAGTGGTCCTTAGGCGAGCAGACAGTTTTAATATCAGTTTAATATTAAAGAACAACACAACGTGACTAGCCTCCCAGTGTAATTCTGATAAACAGCCTCCTCTACTGTGAAAACCAAGCACAGTACACACCTTGGCAAATGCCTAAGTGGGCAAGCTCCCAGGCAAATAACAAGTTCTCAGCCTCTGCTTAGATTCCTGGAATCATGGTGTGACTCATTCTGAAACTCTGCAGATGTCTTTTCTTTTCATTGACTTGAGGCACTGAATGTGTTAGTCAACATTAAATGAATCTCAGACCACTGGCGCCAGCCATAGATTATCACTGGCGGGTTGTGATTTTGTTTAGGTGTTACATGGCAACTGTTAACAGCTTCCACGTAGTTGTTTGGCAGTCATCAGAGGTGGTGTTGTGTGTGCGTGTGTGTGTTTGTAAAAGGGTAAATGTGAGTGACGTTATGGTGAGTGTTCGCTTGATGCTGAACCCTTACCTTTGACCCCCACCTCTCTTATCCCAGCTCCACAGTGGAGGAGACATGCAAGGAACAGATTGCTCCCAACAAGCAGTGCGCTTCAGCATGGTCATTAAGAGGGCAAGTCTAAATTACTGTTAGGTACCTTACTTGGTAAAATGGCAAATGGTGAAAACACATTTTTTTGTAAGTCATTGGTGTTATTGTTTTGGTGTCATCCTACAGGAGCCTCAGTATTGCACGCAAACCATTGAACTGTATGGCTTCTACTTCCTGGCCAAAGCAGCCAACGTGAGAAAGCCAGACTCGGATAGCTTCTCTTTGCAGGTCAGGGTACATCAACACTGTGTCTGCGTCTAAAATGGCATACCATTCACTATGGGCCCTGGTCAAATGTAGTGCACTATCAGTGACGATTTTCGCATGTAAATCTTGGTGTGGCAAACTCCCCCCGATTTCTTTTGATGCATGCCAGCAAAGCCACTACACACCACAACACTAAACAATATATGAATTGCACTACTGATGGTGACAAGCGGTGCCCACAAACTGTTAGGGCCCACATAAAACTGTCCCAACAGCAGAGCTTTCTTTTCAGCACCATAGAGTGAATCCTTACCACCGCTACACCTGGCTAACAGCAGAGCCTTGTCTGGCAGCAAAACAATTCATTCAGCCTCATTTACTGCCTTTTTAAAAAACATATCTGATATGGCTGACTTGCTTAAACAAATGTTGTTTCTAATGACAATTGAGATGTACAAACTATGGCATAAGGGAATGATGAGTGGATAAGAGGAAATCCGTCATTTCGATTAAGACATCAATGTGCCCTAAGACGGACATAGTCAATATAACGATTTCAGCACTTTGGAAATGTACAGTGACAGAATTCAGAACATGAGCCTTTTCACAATATTCTCCCTGAACACCAAATCAGAACCATAGGATAAATAAAGGGTGCATATAAGCAGAAAAGCAAAGCTCTCAATATTCAATTACATTTCTCTAAAACAGGCTATAGGCTACATGTGCACCACCAAGTCAGAACAGTAGGCTAAGTTATGAGGGGGAAACGGACCAAATTATAAGGGTGAGGCACATTGGATACTAACAGCTTACTACACAACATACATTTAGTATTACTTTCTTAGCTACAGTATACATATCTCCCTGGCATATTACGTCATTTTTGCAGCAGCATAACAAGACGTTTTTGGACTAACCTTGTTGTGCTGTGGTCACTTGAACAGGAAAGTGGCGTGGTGGTTCTTCTTGTTGGCAAATTTTGTTATCAATCGTTGTCATCAAAGTTTGTCATTCTCTGGATTTATGCTGCTTTCAAGACAACTGGGAACTCGGAAAAAAACACGGTTGAATCATGATGTCAGTGATCTTCAGGTCTGAGAGGCTCGAGTTCCCAAGTTGGATGACCGTTCAAAATGTATTTTCCAGTCATGGCTATTTTTTTTTTTTGAGTTCGCAGTTGTTTTGAATGCGGCAGAAGTCATGCTGGATTGACAGCATGGCCAATGTATTCAACCTTTTCTGGCCCATTGTGTTGCATTTGAATGTCTATCCTTTTAAGCTTGGAAAAGAGACCCTTAAACCCAGACTTGGCCCACACACCCTTCCCACTGAACAGCAGGCTAGTGATTGCTTTGCAACACGTGCAGTTAGCCACTGATTCCTTCCAAACCACTCATTGTTAAATTTGCGATTTACAACTTGTTGTGTAATGTTTATGTCCAATTGGCCGATGAGCACTGATACGTTTTATCTATAATTTCTCTTCATATGACAAGGATTGAAAAGGATTTGCCAGTAGATTGTCGACTTGATTCATGATGATGACTGCTTGTCTAGCTTGCTAGCTAAGATTTTGAAAGTATGATGTTCACATGATCAGTCCAATCAAAGCTATGGTAGATATAACGTGATTTAACTTAATGTTATGTGGCCAATGACCTTGAGCCTTCTTGGATGGGCACTTCTAATGTAAATCTATGGCAGCACCCAAGGGGCTTGAATTTTCAAGCTCTCCCTGTAGATTTTGCAGTGACGTAGTGTCCCCATGAGTGACAGAACACTGAGCCAATCACGGCGCAGCTAGAGAACATTACCAACCCCTACGCTCTGTATTTTCCGCTGGCTGCCCCACCACCACAGAAAGCACTGAGCTAGGCTGAAACACCAGCATTTTAGAGCTGCCTTACTCAAGAAAGCAAAAAAGAGACCATGTTTGTATGAGGCTTTATTAACTTAACATTGTTTGCAAACTGATATGTGACCGTATTAAATGACAAATTAACATGCAAAACAGGAAAAAATACGTTTTAGCTTGACAGGTGGGGCTCAAAACAGGTGGGACTCGGCCCCACCGGACCTGAATGATGGGTCGCCACTGTGCACTATAAAGGGAATAGAATGCCATTTGGAACACAACCTGTGTCATCAATAAATGCTTCAACACATACGTCAGCCAGACAGCTCCTCACAAAGTATAATCTACCGATCACTGTCCATGGTCCTGAAATTGCGACATGTCTATGCAAATCGATGATAGGCTTTCCGGGGTGCCAGAGCATGTAGCCTACAGCTTTGCTTTAGCTCATGGATAAATGTTTATTGGTAGGCCTATCTGGTCGTCATTGTCTTATGTTAAAGCCTAATATTTCACGAAAATATACACTGTGTCGCAAGGCTGCCATGCTGGCTGGCGGCAATAATGTTGTTACTTGTTCAGTAATTAAAGTTGGAAATTCAAACGTTGCAGATTGCAAAATGTATTTCTATACAACATCATACTAATTAGCAACCAATAGATTGTTTTTTTAATATACAATTATCCTGTGTAGCCTACCTGAAGCTAAACGCCATGAACCGTCCTCGCTAGAAAGCTGTGCGTAAAACCAGTCTGTTTATGCCAGATAATACAGTCAGTCCACCCTCCACACTAGCATACTATGGATTGTTTCATTATGCGGTCTAGCCTACCATCTATATACAGTATTTAGATGCTATTTATAATATTTTTATAAAAATTACACATCAAATAGCCTAAAAATTAGGGGAAAAGTAGTCAGCTTGATGACAAATGAATCCACTATTGTTGAACTTAGCAGGTTTTGTCTGGCTAATAGCCTACACCAATGGGCTGCAATCTCTGGTAAATTAAATTAAATCCAATCCTCACCTGGTCTTCTGAGGTCCTTTTCCTGCTTCTGCTTTGCTCTTTCTTTCTTTTAGAAAAAAAGTTCCCTCGTTTGTACTTGTCTCTCTTTTTTTACACATACATTAGAGGCCTATAGTAGCTACAGTATGCGACTGCGTCTCCTTGCATTCTTGTGTCAAATGCTTTCACCACGGCCTGTAGGTCCAGGTTGCGGGCCTGTTTTCCTCACTGAGAAGAAACAAATACTTGGCTTCCTAGTAAATATGGATATTAAAAAGGTTTATGAATTAATTTTTGGGGGGTTAATATCAAAATGATTTATAAAATAAAATAGAGCGCCCCCCCCCCCACCTTGTGTGGGCTGCGGGTGTGTCAGGTACGCCAGTGATCTCAAGACATTTCTTGTACATGATCTCATTTGTACTACAGATCAGTGGCAGGTATATGCTTTTCAAACTAACTCCACTAGGTGTCACTAGGACTATTAGAACCATAAATCAGGATATTTGCTCTCAAAAGTGGAATAGGGGATACCTAATCAGTTGTACAACTGAATGCCTTCAACTGAAATGTGTCTTCCTCATTTAACCCAACCCCTCTGAATCAGGTGCAGGGGGATGCCTTAATCGACATCTACGTCTTCGGCGCCCATATTTACCTTGTCAGCTCGGGGATTCAATCCAGCAACCTTTCGGTTACTGGCCCAACGCTCTAACCACTAGGCTACCTGCTCAAGTGCATATGGCAAGGTTAAAAGCAATAAGCAGCAGATAAATTACACCAAGTGAACACAGTATTGAACGAGGAGTGAACGGCTGTGTACCTGTGGTCCACTGCAGAGACTGAAACACTGGGACATTGCCATGTCTGTGCGGGCGTGTGAGAGGCACCCCTTCAGTATGATAACAGAGCTGGTCGTGTCCTATCAGATCAATATGCAGGCCCGTGTGCTCGTCCAGTGGCAGGAGTTCAAAGGTAGTCCCATCAACCAGGAGTTTGGGCTGAGTAAGCACACCTGCAAGAGCCAGGTATGAAGGGATGATGCAGGAAAAGGGAGGGTGGAGAAAGTGTTTGTGAGATTTCAGTACAGGAGATAGGGTCTAGTACTTTCAGGATATGAGTACTGCAATGTTGTGGTTTAGTTGGATAAAAGGAAATTGATAACTTGGGTAGCTTAAACAAATAAACTTCAAGATGATTGACTCAGATACTAGCTAACAGGGCATTGTTTTCAAACTGATGTTGTATTTAGAGGGTTCTGATAGATGAATACTGAACTGCTTTACCTCTTCTTTCCTCCGTGTGCAGGTGTTCATGGCCACAGCTTGCCCATCTTCGTGACCTTTGCCCTCGCCTTCCCTGCAGTCTGATCCCCTGCCAGACAGTCTCCATGGTGCTCATTAACACACGTAAACATCACACTTCCTGTCTGATTTAAAGTATCCAGACATATCCAGGCAGGAGGACTTTTCTCCGTGGTGTAGCCTTGATAGAAAAGAAGATGTGGTTATCTGTTAGGCAAACAGCCTGTTTTAACCCAAGCCAAGCGCAACCAAGCTATGCCCATTGACTAAACCAGTTAAAAGAGCAGTCTTCCTCTGAGACAGGTCATGGTTTACTCTGTCGAAGTAAAAGGGACACAATTACAGTAATTAGACAAGGAGCAGATTCATGCACTTTCACATCACTTGGCAGTAGTTTTGACCAGAACTCTATGGGCCCTGGTCAAAAGTAGTGCACTATAAAGGGAATATGGTGCCACTTAGGATGCAAACTGTGTTGGCTGTAATGTATCCTAACCACACAACCCGGTCTCAGAGCATTTTGTCTTATTATGTATATGTAAATCCGAGACATTCCATTTAGTATGATAAGTTAGGTTTCGTATGGTATGTATTAATTTGTGGATGTATGATATGTTACAAATTTGCAAAAAGTACAATATTTTAAGATTTTGCAAAACGTATGATATGTTAAGAATTCCAATTTGTTGTTGCTAACGTTGGCTAGGCAGCTAATGTTAGCTAGCTGGCTAACATTAGCTAGGCTAGGGGAAGGGTTAGCTAACATGCCTAGTAGTTGCAAAGTAGCTAATTAGCTCAAGTTGTCCTTGATGAGATTCGAACAAGCAACCTTCGGTTTGCTAGACCTTCGCACTATATGCCTACCCATCCACCCACTCTCCTCTCGTGTTTGCTTCAAGTAACCTTATGTCTTATGTAACCATCCTAAATGTAACACATCACACTAATTTGAGTGTCCAGGATTTACATTCACTAATGATGTTACATTTGATACCGGAGCTCTGAAACATGCGAGCAGCGAACTTCGAAGCAGTGTGCCAATGCGTGTATAACTTTATCAGAAGCACATCATCAGGGACGTCCGAAGCTTTGCTTCATCACATGCTTTTTTTTTTTTTAAACCGTGTGTTGCAAAATGCAAGATCCCTCTGATTTCGTTGTGGTTCTGGTGCTTTCTTCAATTCCAAGCTGCTTTCAAACACTGACCCCTACTGAACACCGTACTTATAAATATAGTAAGGATTTTTTTACATGCAGGGTGTTTCTCAATATGCTTACTACCATGCTCCACACTAATGCTCCGAGTGCATTCTCCGACCACCTTCTCTTGAGTACATTCTTGTGAGGACGAGAGGGTGGGGAGTGCATAAAACAATACATTTGAGAAGCACCCGCACTCCCCCTACTGTATTACCTCTACAGTAACTAGGCAGGTAAACATGCCAAAATTAACATATTAATTTTTAACATATTAACATACAAAGATAAAATAGTGTAGTCAGGCAACTTATGAGATAAGAATAGGCCACATTTCATTCTGAATTCAGAGTTGATCTTCCCTCGCGTCAAATCAAAGTTTATTTGTCACGTGAGCTGAATACAACGGGTGTAGACCTCACAGTGAAATGCTTACTTACAGGCTCTAACCAATAGTGCAAAAAAGGTAGTAGGTGAACAATAGGTAGGTAAAGAAATAAAACAACAGTAAAAGACGGGCTATATACAGTAGCGAGGCTATAAAAGTAGCGAGGCTACATACAGACACCGGTTAGTCAGGCTGATTGAGGTAGTATGTACATGTAGATATGGTTAAAGTGACTATGCATATATGATAAGCATAGAGTAGCAGTAGCGTAAAAGAGGGGTTGGCGGGTGGTGGGTGGGACACAATGCAGATAGCCCGGTTAGCCAATGTGCGGGAGCACTGGTTGGTCGGCCCAAATGAGATAGTATGTACATGAATGTATAGTTAAAGTGACTATGCATATATGATAAACAGAGAGTAGCAGCAGCATTAAAATACGGGTTGGGGGGGGCACACAATGCAAATAGTCCAGGTAGCCATTTGATTACCTGTTCAGGAGTCTTATGGCTTGGGGGTAAAAACTGTTGAGAAGCGTTTTTGTCCTAGACTTGGCACTCCGGTACCGCTTGCCATGCGGTAGTAGAGAGAACAGTCTATGACTGGGGTGACTGGGGTCTTTGACAATTTTTAGGGCCTTCCTCTGACACCGCCTGGTGTAGAAGTCCTGGATGGCAGGCAGCTTAGCCCCAATGATGTACTGGGCCGTACGCACTACCCTCTGTAGTGCCATGCGGTCAGAGGCCGAGCAATTGCCGTACCAGGCAGTGATGCAACCAGTCAGGATGCTCTCGATGTTGCAGCTGTAGAACCTTTTGAGGATCTCAGGACCCATGCCAAATCTTTTTAGTTTCCTGAGGGGGAATAGGCTTTGTCGTGCCCTCTTCACGACTGTCTTGGTGTGTTTGGACCATTCTAGTTTGTTGATGTGGACACCAAGGAACTTGAAGCTCGACACCTGCTCCACTACAGCCCCATCGATGAGAATGGAGGCTTGCTCGGTCCTCCTTTTCCTGTAGTCCACGATAATCTCCTTAGTCTTGGTTACGTTGAGGGATAGGTTGTTATTCTGGCACCACCCAGCCAGGTCTCTGACTTCCTCCCTATAGGCTGTCTCGTCGTTGTCGGTGATCAGGCCTACCACTGTTGTGTCGTCTGCAAACTTAATGATGGCGTTCGAGTCATGCCTGGGGACTGAGCACGCACCCCTGGGGAGCTCCAGTGTTGAGGATCAGTGTGGTAGATGTGTTGCTACCTACCCTCACCACCTGGGACCGGGCCGTCAGGAAGTTCAGGATCCAGTTGCAGAGAGAGGTGTTTAGTCCCAGGATCCTTAGCTTAGTGATGAGCTTTGAGGGTACTATGGTGTTGAACGCTGAGCTGTAGTCAATGAATAGCATTCTCAAATAAGAGTTCCTTTTGTCCAGGTGGGAAAGCGCAGTGTGGAGTACAATAGAGATGGCATCATCTGTGGATCTGTTTGGGCGGTATGCAAATTGGAGTGGGTCTAGGGTTTCTGGGATAATGGTGTTGATGTGAGCCATTACCAATCTTTCAAAGCACTTCATGGCTACGGACGTGAGTGCTACGGGTCTGTAGTCATTTAGGCAGGTTGCCTTTGTGTTCTTGGGCACAGGGACTATGGTGGTCTGCTTGAAACATGTTGGTATTACAAACTTAATCAGGGACATGTTGAAAATGTCAGTGAAGACACCAGCCATTTGGTCAGCTTAAATAATTGATTTCAATCAATTTTACGTAATTTTTTACTTGGTTGCATCATTTCTTTGCATACTTTCTGTTGAAGTTTGCATCGATGCATGCGAGAAGTGCCCTCCGCTTCGTATACTTTGATTTGGACTCGTACTCTGACCAACTCATGCTCGGCATTTTGAGAAACACCCATAGTTTCACCTGACCGGTATCTTAACAGGTAGAGTAGGGAACTATGAAACATTCAGGAACATGAGGGTATGACGTTGAATCCCATTAAAGGAACACTATTTTGAAAGTAGTTTTATGTGAAATGACACTTTCTGTACTGTTTTTTAAAATTTAGTTAGGTATAAACTTCTGTCTTACAATGCCATAGATTCTGTTTAAAAAAAATAATAAACTTTAAGGCAAAAAAGAGAAGCATAATGTGAGAACCTGGTATTCCAACTTATTATAGGCTGTGCCACGGAGTTTTGATGAAAACAGTGGAGAAAATAAAATATCTATCTGATTATCACACACTGCTATTTATTGCTGACAAGCAGATGTCACTAATGTGCAATGTAAACCGATAATGAAGCTCTGTGTAATTAACTGTTTTTCAGCACAATTTGATGAAAGCTCTGAAGCCTTCAGAAAGCCTCGGTCTCCAATCACTACCGTTTACTATGTTACATCTAGTGTATAAGACCAGGATGAACCACAAGGGACATTGCACACCCTCTCTGGGGAGATGGCTCTTTGAAGGCAGTTGCTGGCCTTGTGGTGAGCAGTTGTCTGGAGGCTTTATAAATGTTGACCCATGTGGTTCAGGCCCCTGCTCTACCAGGAAGCAGAGTAATAAGTCTCTCTGTGTCTAAAAAATGCTGACTGTCAGTGGGTAAAATTCTGACCAGTGGAGTTATGTACTGTAGGGTCAGGTACAGCTGAGAAAACACAAATGTAGAGCCGCCCAGGAAAACGGAGGTTTATTGGCAAACTCATGAGTCAATGCAGTGGCGGTCTGTGACATTTAAGATGAGGGAGGACGAATATTTTTTTTATGAGCATGGCCTTATTTCTATTACAGCATATTGGATGACTTTCATTAATTTTCCATTCACCCACCTCAATGTAACATCGACTGGTTTAGGTTACTACATGATACAAAATGTTGACCTATACCCATCATGAGGTTACTACAACCTAGCCAATGAATGAAAGTTTACAACGTAGGTGCACAGTTCCACAGAATTTGTTTAGTAATCAAGGTGACAGTGACACATTCAATATAGCAAACTCTTGCCTGTATCTAGCTTATCTTGCCTGCATCTAGCTGATGTAGGGTGTAATCATTAGTCCAACAGTTGCAAATGGAGTTTCTATTGGAAAAATTCAGGTATGTTTATCCCTGTTTTGTTCCATTTGCTTCTGTTTAAGAAACGTTTTTCAACAGAATCGGCGGAATGAATACACCCCCAATCACAGGCAAACCCAGTTCACTTTCATAGCAGCCACATACAGCATGAACATTTCGCACGTTGTATAATTCCATCTCACCTTTTCCCTTCACTTGTGGACTTCAGTGCACAACACATCAGCTGTCTGTGACAAGGTGAAAAAAACAATAATAAAGCTTACCTTAACTTGGAAGAGTTCCAGTGTTGGATAACTATAGCCAGCTAGCTAACATAACATCCCTCTCTGTTTGAGCCGGGTGTTTGAGTAGGATAAACTAGCTAGCTGCAGTCCCTAGCAAAGTGAATGTGAAAAAAAATGCTCTCTCTTATTTCTCCATCATTTTTAAAGGAATCAATTTCTTCAGAACTGTTCAACTATTGTCTTTCTCTCTCTTTGAGTCAACTACTCACCACATTGTATGTACTGCAGTGCTAGCTAGCTTCTGCTTATGCTTTCAGTACTAGATTCCTTCTCTGATCCTTTATCGGGTGGTCAACATGTCAGTTCATGCTGCAAAAGCTCTGAAGTTGTCATAATTACTGTGCATACGGAAGGGGGTCAGAACCATGAGCCTCCTAGGTTTTGTATGTAACTTAATGTCCTCCGGCTACACAATGGTGCTACCCTACAGAGTGCTGTTGAGGCTAATGTAGACCATTGCAAAACGGTGTGTTTTAAT
Organism: Salvelinus fontinalis; assembly: GCF_029448725.1. Taxonomy (NCBI): domain Eukaryota; kingdom Metazoa; phylum Chordata; class Actinopteri; order Salmoniformes; family Salmonidae; genus Salvelinus; species Salvelinus fontinalis. The sequence continues at coordinate 37,579,300 of NC_074694.1, forward strand.
CAATTATTTGGTGCCGTTAATATATTTAGTCTAGTTTAATCTAAAAATGATTACTTTTTTAATGTTTCACAATTTAAATGTTTATTAAATTCACTGTGGAAGATGGTTAGCCCCTTCCACCTCTGAGGAGCCTCCTTGAGTGACTGATAAACATGGTTCGTATTTATATACACCTGGCAGGAGCACTTCATGTGGATTGACTGTTCTTTAGATGTACAGTTTTCGTGAGCAGGTCATTAGCAGGGCCTGCCAAGACTCCAAATTTCTCATTTCTTTTACCACGGATCTATCCAACCTTTTTATGCGATAAAAAAAAAACATTCAAGACAGGCCTAATGGAAACAGCAAATTTGTGTACATTTTCCAAATTGCGATTAAACAAAATACGCTAGACAACGTGGAATCTTTTTGTGTTGGTAAAATTAATTATGCGATTAATGGCGGTGGAAACCAATTTTTCGCGCAAATATTGATATAATAACCATCATATTGAAGTAAACTTGGAGTCACGCAATGACATGTGTGGTCCTCCCTCTACGACTCGGGAAACAAGCACGCAGTTTATTAGGTTACAGATTAAATAAATGATGATGAATTTCACAGGGTGGTGAAAGTGCAAAGTGATGAGCTTGATGCTCCTTTCCAATACATATTGAGAGTGTTATTCTGGTGAAATGCTGATCGATGCTTGGCTGCCTTTTGACGAATAAAAATTATAAATTATTTTGCTCTTTTGTCCACAATAATCTCATGTAGGTTATATCCTCACTATACCGTATATGCACGCTGTTGACTAGAGTGGGCACATTCGCTATATAACGCAAAAACATTTTGTGGGGGGAAAAAACAGAGTTGAAAATGCGATGCAAACCAATTTAATGTTGTTTTTTATTTAAACCGCAAAAGTAATTTTTATGTGCACTACGTCATCACGCACAATTTCATTGGTTGGAAACTGCGCATATTGTTTTTATGCAGATCTTTTATTGTCACATGAAAATCTGTTGCCAATTGGATGAAAACCTAGCTAGTGATGCCAGTTCATCTAAAATGAACATGTACCAGAACATACACGTTGAATATCGTCTCAATTGTAAATGCTAGTTTGATTAATTTAGGAAACATAAGTCATACCATTCATAAATTACTTATTGTTAAGTTGCACACTAACCTAAATTTCTATATTGCTCAAAATAGAGTGCATAACCTCAGGCCTTTCAGTTCAAATACACTGAGTGTACAAAACATTAGGAACACCTTCCCAATATGGAGTTGCACCCACTTTTGCCCTCAGAATAGCCTCAATTAGTCTCGGCATGGACTCTACAAGGTGTCAAAAGCATTCCACAGGGATGCTGGCCCATGTTGACGCCAATGATTTCCATAGTTGTGTCAAGTTGGCTGGATGTCCTTTGGGTGGTGGACCATTCTTGATACACACGGGAAGCTGTTGAGCGTGAAAAACCCAGCAGCGTTGCAGTTCTTGACACACTCAAACCGGTGCGCCTGGCACCTACTACCATACCCCGTTCAAATCTTTTGCCTTGCCAATTCACCTTCTGAATGGCAAACATACACAATCCATGTCTCAAGGCTTAAAAATCCTTCTTTAACCCGTTTCCTCCCCTTAATCTACACTGATTTAAGTGGATTTAACAAGTGACATCAATAAGGGATCATTGATTTCACCTGGATTCACCTGGTCAGTGTATGTCATGAAAAGAGCAGGTGTTTCTAATGTTCTGTATGCTCAGTGTATGTTGCGTGCACGGCTAATGTTTAAGAGAGCTTCAATTATAGGAAACAAGGGAGCATGGTTTCTCTGTAGTTGATGTATTGGGCAGACTGCACTAAGGAAGAGTCCAATCCTGTAGCTCCTATCGTGGACCAGCCCCAGCCCAGAACTGAGTAGATATTTCAGGACGGACCATTGCAAATTCAAAGTTGTTACACTGCTGCTCCATGCTCCCTAAGGCTGTGCAATATTTCCCCCACCCACTTTGTGGCTCTGGTAACCAACACACCACTCTCAACTCCTGTAAAACACCCATCATGTCAGGATGCTGTGCAATATTTAACCGACCACTTATGCCGGGGAGCTAATTGCCATGGAAAAACTGGTGTCTGCATATCACAAGGGACTGTCAAGAATGGATTAAGCGATGCCTCAAAAATCTAATTGCATCTATATTCCGATCTCTCCATTGAGCCTATGATCTCCTTTTTAAGGTTAGAGAGACTGAAAATGCACTGTAGTGGAAATGCAGTGCACGGCTCCCACAGTGAGTGGGTACGAGAGGATTCTAGGTCACACTGTCTGCCTGTTTTAGCGCAAGTGTGCATCTTGCTCACGTCTTTAAACTTGGTTAAACTCACGTCTTCACAAAGACCCTACTGTCTAAACACAGAAATGCACTGCATCCGAGAGCAACTCGCTGCATATTAAGGATCAGTTGAGGGCTGGGAAGTCCCCCTGTCAAATGTAAAATGGTAAACCAGATGTTGTTTCCTTGTTATGCCTTCATCCAGTCCCAGGTTGCGCCCTGATAGAGAGCGAGACATGGCACATATTTCAGTCAATGTACAATTCTCAGGAAAGTATTCGTCAGCAAGTAACTGGGGTGCTCTGACCAAAGACCAAAATATTTTGTACCCAAGAAAGTGAATGTAACTGAACTAAATGACTATTGCCCCGTAGCACTCACTTCTGTCATCATGAAGTGCTTTGAGAGTCTATTTAAGGATCATATAATCTCCACCTTACGTGACACCTTAGACCCACTTCAATTTGCATATAGCCCCAATAGATCCACGGATGCCACAATCTCCATGGCACTGCGCACCGCCCTATCCCATCTGGACAAGAGGAATACCTATGTAAGAATGCTGTTCATTGACTATTGCTCAGCATTCAACAACATAGTACCATCCAAAATCATCATTAAGCTCAGGGCCCTGGGTCTGAACCCCTCCCTGTGAAACTGGGTCCTGGACTTCCTGGTGGTGAAGGTAGGCAACAACACCTCCACTACACTGATCCTCAACACGGGGGCCCCACAAGAGTGCGTGCTCAGCCGCCTCCTGTACTCCCTGTTCACACTTGCCTGCGTGGCCAAGCACGTCTCCAACTCAATCAACACGTTTGCAGACAACACAACAGTGGTAGGCCTGATTACCAACAGCAACGAGACAGCCTACAGGGAGGAGGTGAGGGCCCTGGAGGGGTGGTGCCAGGAAAATAACCTCGCCTTCAACATCAACAAAACGAAGGAGCTGATTGTGGACCTCAGGAGACAGCAGTGGGAGCACATCCCCATCGACGGGGCCGCTCTGGAGAAGGTGAAAAGCTTCAAGTTCCTCGGTGTACACATCACTGTCAATCTGAAATGGTCCACGCACACGGACAGTGTGGTGAAGAAAGAGCAACAGTGCCTTTTCAACCACAGGCAGAAGAAATTCAGGACATCTACAGCACTCGGTGTCACAGGAAGGCCAAGAAGATCATCAAGGACCTGAGTCATGGCCTGTTCACCCCACCTCCATCCAGAAGGCGAGGTCAGTACAGGTGCATCAAAGCTGGGACGAGAGACTTAAAAAGAGCTTCTATCTCAATGCCATCAGACTGTTAGATAGTCACCACTAGCCGCCACCCGCCCAGTACCCTGCCCTGAACATTAGTCACTGTCACTAGGCGGCCACCACCTGGTTACTCTACCATGCACCTTAGAGGCTGCTGCCCTATGTACATAGTCATGGAACACAATGCTTGTGGTAGGTAGGAGGTAGGAGGTAGGAACACAAGCATTTCGCTACACCCACAATAACATCTGCTAAATATGTGTATGCGACTGATAACATTTGATTTGATTTGAAGCATGCATCCTTTTTTACTGGGAGGCTATGTGAAATAGTTGTATTTTGGTGAGTTAGAGGGGATATAAAAGTCTTTGATAGGTTTGAATTCTGCTGGCAAAGGACCTTAGTGGCTTTCCAGAGAGCAGAGTAGAATAGAAGGATCCGAAGGGAGTAGAATAGAATAGACAGAAACCAAATTAAATAGAAGAAGGGAACACAATAAGCAAAAGTATGATAGGTTTGAATGAATCTGTCTCATTATACGTTTGAAGCATATGAACTAAGGTGGGGAAATTGAATATGTGGCCTCATAAAGTTTGTATTTTTTAAATGTAACCTTTATTTAACTAGGCAGGTCAGTTCAGAACAAATTCTTATTTACAATGACGGCCTACACCTATGGGACTCCCAAACATGGCCGGTTGTGATACAGCCTGAAATAAAGGTTGGTCTGCCGTATAAAAAAATATTAATGCTAGCCTACTCTAACCATAAAAACTGTAAGCTCTCCTCTACACGCCCCACCTGCCTGCCCTCCACCCTCTACCTATTCCCAAAACGTTGGGACAGGAAGGAATATACACCTGTGTGAAGCTAGCCACAATAGGGAATAAAAGTCCTCCATTGAAAGTAATTTCAAAATGATACAAATAGCAGAATCATGCCATTTTTAGGCTAGATAATGTTAAACATTATGATCTTATATAAATTCAACAATTCAACAAAATATGTCATATGAATGTTTAGTACATAGTAGGTTGACTGGTGACTTAATGCTGCTCATTTCATACCGATTTCAAAGTCCAGCAATATGTGCTACGACGCAAATATTTGTGAAAACCCTTCATAGTTGTGTTCTGTGGGTGTCCCCGAGTAGGCTGATACCCCATTTCATGGGTGCACAATCTCTAGTTTAGGCTGTACAGTCCAATACGTATGTTCAATAAACACAATAGGCTGTGTAGTGAGCTGATTTCCCACAGTTAAAGTTCCCTAATAAGCTCTCTAATAAGAGCTAAGATGCTAATATTTGTGTAAACTCTACATAGTTGTGTTCTGTGAGAGTCACCGAGTAGGCTGATAACCCATTCCATGGGTGCAACATCCATAGGTTATGCTGTACAGTGCATTCGCTCTGCATTCGCTCTGCAGGTAGTATAACTTTTATAACTTTTCATTACATTTCATTATAGTACAACGATTTAATTTGTCCAACCTTAGCAATTTCTTCTTAACTAGCTACATAGCCGTCTGTGTATCAAAGATAACTGCGTAATTATCGTATTTCGTCGTCTCGTTGTCCACTGCTATCTGCCCAGCAGCTAGCAAACGTCCACCGTCTACCGAATAGTAGTATAACTTTTCATTACATTTCATTATAGTACAACGGTCTGATTTTCATTTTCATTACAGTACAACGGTTTGATTTGTTTGATCTTAGCTAGCTACATAGCCGTCTTTTATCAAACATAATTGCGTCGTTATTGAGGTTCGCTAGCGAGCTATTTTCGTTCGAAATTAACGCAACGTAGCCAACACTGCTAGCTAGCCAGCTTGCCACCGAAGAGCATTGTAGAAACGATTACAATACAACGGAACGACTTGTTTTGTGTAGTGTTAGCTAGCTACATAGTTTTCTTTGCTAGCTTTGTATCTAAGATAATTGTGTAACTCTGAGTAATTATCGGTTAGCTAGCCAGCTAGTTTCGCCTGCCGCGCTGCCGTCCTCCTACCTAGCCAACACTGCTAGCTAACACTGCTAGCTAGCCAACTTCTACCGAATAGCAGCACTGTAGAAACTTACATTACAACGGAACGACTTGATTAGCGTAGTGTTAGCTAGTTGTCTTTGCTGTCCTTGTATCCATGATAATTGTGTAGTTTAGAGAAACTTAGAGAAACTGTCGAGGTCACCTAGCCAGCTTCACTTTCAACAACGCAGCTACTGCTAGCCAGGCTACTTCACCAGCCAGCAGTACTATATCATTTTAGTCAATAAGATTTTTAATTTTATTGATTTTTTGCTACGTAAGCTTAACTTTCTGAACATTCGAGACGTGTAGCCCACTTGTCATTCTAATCCCCTTTGCTTTAGCGTAGCCTCTTCTGTAGCCTGTCAAATATGTGTCTGTCTATCCCTGTTCTCTCCTCTCTGCACAGACCATACAAACGCCTCACACCGCGTGGCCGCGCCCACCCTAACCTGGTGGTCCCAGCCCGCACGACCCACGTGGAGTTCCAGGTCTCCGGTAGCCTCTGGAACTGCCGATCCGCGGCCAACAAGGCAGAGCTCATCTCAGCCTATGCGTCCCTCCAGTCCCTCGACTTCTTGGCACTGACGGAAACATGGCTCACCACAGATAACACTGCTACTCCTACTGCTCTCTCTTCGTCTGCCCACGTGTTCTCGCACACCCCGAGAGCTTCTGGTCAGCGGGGTGGTGGCACCGGGATCCTCATCTCTCCCAAGTGGTCATTCTCTCTTTCTCCCCTTACCCATCTGTCTATCGCCTCCTTTGAATTCCATGCTGTCACAGTTACCAGCCCTTTCAAGCTTAACATCCTTATCATTTATCGCCCTCCAGGTTCCCTTGGAGAGTTCATCAATGAGCTTGATGCCTTGATAAGCTCCTTTCCTGAGGACGGCTCACCTCTCACAGTTCTGGGTGACTTTAACCTCCCCATGTCTACCTTTGACTCATTCCTCTCCGCCTCCTTCTTTCCACTCCTCTCCTCTTTTGACCTCACCCTCTCACCTTCCCCCCCTACTCACAAGGCAGGCAATACGCTTGACCTCATCTTTACTAGATGCTGTTCTTCCACTAACCTCATTGCAACTCCCCTCCAAGTCTCCGACCACTACCTTGTATCCTTTTCCCTCTCGCTCTCATCCAACACTTCCCACACTGCCCCTACTCGGATGGTATCGCGCCGTCCCAACCTTCGCTCTCTCTCCCCCGCTACTCTCTCCTCTTCCATCCTATCATCTCTTCCCTCTGCCCAAACCTTCTCCAACCTATCTCCTGATTCTGCCTCCTCAACCCTCCTCTCCTCCCTTTCTGCATCCTTGGACTCTCTATGTCCCCTATCCTCCAGGCCGGCTCGGTCCTCCCCTCCCGCTCCGTGGCTCGACGACTCATTGCGAGCTCACAGAACAGGGCTCCGGGCAGCCGAGCGGAAATGGAGGAAAACTCGCCTCCCTGCGGACCTGGCATCCTTTCACTCCCTCCTCTCTACATTTTCCTCTTCTGTCTCTGCTGCTAAAGCCACTTTCTACCACTCTAAATTCCAAGCATCTGCCTCTAACCCTAGGAAGCTCTTTGCCACCTTCTCCTCCCTCCTGAATCCTCCTCCCCCTCCCCCCCCCCCTCCTCCCTCTCTGCAGACGACTTCGTCAACCATTTTGAAAAGAAGGTCGACGACATCCGATCCTCGTTTGCTAAGTCAAACGACACCGCTGGTTCTGCTCACACTGCCCTACCCTGTGCTTTGACCTCTTTCTCTCCTCTCTCTCCAGATGAAATCTCGCGTCTTGTGACGGCCGGCCGCCCAACAACCTGCCCGCTTGACCCTATCCCCTCCTCTCTTCTCCAGACCATTTCCGGAGACCTTCTCCCTTACCTCACCTCGCTCATCAACTCATCCCTGACCGCTGGCTACGTCCCTTCCGTCTTCAAGAGAGCGAGAGTTGCACCCCTTCTGAAAAAACCTACACTCGATCCCTCCGATGTCAACAACTACAGACCAGTATCCCTTCTTTCTTTTCTCTCCAAAACTCTTGAACGTGCCGTCCTTGGCCAGCTCTCCTGCTATCTCTCTCAGAATGACCTTCTTGATCCAAATCAGTCAGGTTTCAAGACTAGTCACTCAACTGAGACTGCTCTTCTCTGTATCACGGAGGCGCTCCGCACTGCTAAAGCTAACTCTCTTTCCTCTGCTCTCATCCTTCTAGACCTATCGGCTGCCTTCGATACTGTGAACCATCAGATCCTCCTCTCCACCCTCTCCGAGTTGGGCATCTCCGGCGCGGCCCACGCTTGGATTGCGTCCTACCTGACAGGTCGCTCCTACCAGGTGGCGTGGCGAGAATCTGTCTCCTCACCACGCGCTCTCACCACTGGTGTCCCCCAGGGCTCTGTTCTAGGCCCTCTCCTATTCTCGCTATACACCAAGTCACTTGGCTCTGTCATAACCTCACATGGTCTCTCCTATCATTGCTATGCAGACGACACACAACTAATCTTCTCCTTTCCCCCTTCTGATGACCAGGTGGCGAATCGCATCTCTGCATGTCTGGCAGACATATCAGTGTGGATGACGGATCACCACCTCAAGCTGAACCTCGGCAAGACGGAGCTGCTCTTCCTCCCGGGGAAGGACTGCCCGTTCCATGATCTCGCCATCACGGTTGACAACTCCATTGTGTCCTCCTCCCAGAGCGCTAAGAACCTTGGCGTGATCCTGGACAACACCCTGTCGTTCTCAACTAACATCAAGGCGGTGGCCCGTTCCTGTAGGTTCATGCTCTACAACATCCGCAGAGTACGACCCTGCCTCACACAGGAAGCGGCGCAGGTCCTAATCCAGGCACTTGTCATCTCCCGTCTGGATTACTGCAACTCGCTGTTGGCTGGGCTCCCTGCCTGTGCCATCAAACCCCTACAACTCATCCAGAACGCCGCAGCCCGTCTGGTGTTCAACCTTCCCAAGTTCTCTCACGTCACCCCGCTCCTCCGCTCTCTCCACTGGCTTCCAGTTGAAGCTCGCATCCGCTACAAGACCATGGTGCTTGCCTACGGAGCTGTGAGGGGAACGGCACCTCAGTACCTTCAGGCTCTGATCAGGCCCTACACCCAAACAAGGGCACTGCGTTCATCCACCTCTGGCCTGCTCGCCTCCCTACCACTGAGGAAGTACAGTTCCCGCTCAGCCCAGTCAAAACTGTTCGCTGCTCTGGCACCCCAATGGTGGAACAAACTCCCTCACGACGCCAGGACAGCGGAGTCAATCACCACCTTCCGGAGACACCTGAAACCCCACCTCTTCAAGGAATACCTAGGATAGGATAAAGCAATCCTTCTGCCCCCCCCCCCCCCCCCCTTAAAAGATTTAGATGCACTATTGTAAAGTGGCTGCTCCACTGGATGTCATTAGGTGAATGCACCAATTTGTAAGTCGCTCTGGATAAGAGCGTCTGCTAAATGACTTAAATGTAAATGTAAATATAAGCATATACGCACGCCCCAATGCAATTCTAAAGTCTAATACATCCACAGTGCGATTTTTTTGTGTTAAATTAGTTGTCTTTTGTTGCATTTATATAACAACATTCAGACCTTGTTTAGCATTATCTATTGCAAATATGTCATGATTCCACTAGTTGATTCCACTAGTTTGAATCACTTTCAATGGGGGGATTTTATTTTGAAGGCAAACCGCAAATTCCTCTATTGTGTCTTATCCTTATTGTGGCTAGCTTCACATAGATGAAATATACGTGGTGGAGAGATGTGCTGAAACTCCTTTCGGTTCATCCAAAAAGATCTCTCAAGCTGCCAATAGCATTCCGAAAGAACATAAATATGTAAGTATTCCTGAAAGGTTATTTAATGTGTTAGCATTCGATGTTAGGATACAACGTAGCTTCGCATGAACACGTAGAGCTCGAGGGACATTGCACGCACCCTGAATGTAAATATAGCCTACATAGCCAATTTTACAGTAGCCGACTTCATTCGATGTTACACTTTTTGATACTGTGTATCAGTACATTGTTAGAATCAAAGTTACTTTATACAATGTTACGGTCGCACATGATATTTAGGCCTATGCGTTTCTCGTCATATCAGGGGAAGTATTATGGTTGTGTGGAATGCTGAACTGTCCTCAATGTGTCACTGTCTGTTATTGTTGTTCATACAAACTGCTACGTAACAGGAGCCTATAAATCTATCAAATTCAAAAACAACCCGCTAAACCTGATCTACAATGGGCAATTCCACGAGAACGGAATTACGCCGAGACTCTCAGATGTTTCACTTTAAACTGTATGCCAAACAAAAACCATTAATTTCAAAGTGTAACAAATCATCCAACTCTATGCACAAGGACTACGTTGGAACAATTTACACATACATTTTCACAAAAACACATTTACTTGGAGAACTGTGCAGATGCAACGTTTGGGAACGGTATTACGGTCAGATCTCCCTCACGTTTTCCAAAAACGGTTAATTATCTGCTCAGAATTAAGATTCAAAGATGTCTGCAGAAAGAATGCGGTGTCAGCTATGACATGACACCTTGACTTTGAGAAAATCTATTTTGGTTATTGAACTACACTGTCAGTGACGTGGATTTACACCCAGTAACGGAATTAAATCATAGGTCCCCCTTTCTGTACATAACATAAATTATTAATTATGGATATGAACGTCATTCTCTACAAGGTTATGCATCCTGAATAGGTACACAAAGGTAGAAATATGCAATATCAGCCTTTGCATATATGGGTATTATTCTACACACTGGCTATTATTCTAATGAGCTCCGCCCCCAAACAAGACTACATTTGGGTCGCTCAGTAAAAGACCAAATCTGAACCAATCATAGACGTCTATATTTTACAAGTCTAGACATCACAATACAGCACATCACAGTAGAGTTCAGTACATTATACTGTACTGCACTCTACTGTACTTTTCTTTACTGTACTATACTGTGCTTCACTGTACTGTCCAAGAATGCATAATTGTGAGGGATATAGAGAGCAGGTGTAGCTTCGAGGTAACTCTACTTGAAAATACAGTACATGATCCAAGTGATTCAATAGTTGATATTCAGCAGTCATAAAAGTATGCCTTATTTACTTTGAAGAACTACAAAATAGGGATTTTGTTAGACAGCATAGACAGCAGCTCTATAGAGATGAGATGAATGAAATAATAGTCATCAAATAAAACCAATGTAATATTCACAACTGAAATATTTTTGTAAAGTAATGTGAATACATATGGTTAATAAGTGATAAGCAGTAATGGGAAGTCACTAGCCTCATGGGACTTTTATTCATTGTTTTATTCTGTGTTATAGCATTCAACCAATATAATCGAAAGCGAAATGGAAAAAACTATTATTTTTTAAATAATCGAACCAAAACCATAATGACCTCCAAAAAGCACTAATTGCTCAGCACTACAGGGTAATCAAATTAAGATCCTACATCTGTATATGGGTCATTCTACAGAAGTGGTGCAAATTGGTGGTTAAAAAAAAAGCTAATTTGTATCCCATTTTTCCCAAACTTTCAGCGCACATGCCTTCCAACATATCTCAGGTAGAAACACCTGTACAATACAGTGACTTGCGAAATTATTCCCTTGGCATTTTTCCTATTTTGTTGCCTTACAACCTGGAATTAAGATAGATTTTTGGGGGGGTTTGTATCATTTGATTTACACAACATGCTTACCACTTTGAAGATGCAAAATATTTTTAATTGTGAAACAAACAAGAAATAAGACAGAAAGACAGAACGTGAGCGTGCATAACTATTCACCCCCCCAAAGTGAATACTTTGTAGCACCACCTTTTGCAGCAATTACAGCTGCAAGTCTCTTGGGGTATGTCTCTATAAGCTTGGCACATCTAGCCACTGGGATTTTTGCCCATTCTTCAAGGCAAAACTTCTCCAGCTCCTTCAAGTTGGATGAGTTCCGCTGGGGTACGCAATCTTTAAGTCATACCACAGATTCTCAATTGGATTGAGGTCTGGACTTTCACTAGGCCATTACAAGACATGTAAACGTTTCCCCTTAAACCACTCGAGTGTTGCTTTAGCAGTATGCTTAGAGTCATTGTCCTGCTGGAAGGTGAACCTCCGTCCCAGTCTCAAATCTCTGGAAGAATGAAACAGGTTTCCCGCAAGAATTTCCCTGTAATTAGCGCCATCCATCATTTCTTCAATTCTGACCAGTTTCCCAGTCCCTGCCGATGGGAAAAACATCCCCACAGGATGGTGTTCTCGAAGTGATGTTGGGATTGCACCAGACATAGCGTTTTCCTTGATGGCCAAAAAGCTAAATTTTAGTCTAATCTGAGTACCTTCTTCCATATGTTTTGGTAGTCTCCCACATGCCTTTTGGCGAACACCAAACGTGTTTGCTTATTTTGTTCTTTAAGCAAGGGATTTTTTTCTGTCCGCTCTAACGTAAAGCTCAGCTCTGTGGAGTGTATGGCTTAATTTGGTCCTATGGACAGACACTCCAATGCCTGCTGTGGCGCTTGGCAGCTCCTTCAGGGAAGGTAAATGGTTACATCAGATCTTACTTAGGGGCTTCATAGCAAAAGGGGTGAATACATGTGCATCATTTTTTTTTCATTTCACCAATTTGGACTATTTTGTGTATGTCCATTACATGAAATCCAAATAAAAATCCATTTAAATTACAGGTTGTAATGTAACGAAATAGGAAAAATAGCAATGAATACTTTTGCAAGGCACTGTATATACTACTGGCACACTTTATTTGAAGTATTTACCTGAATTCTTTAACACCACTAAATTTGTCACTACATAAACAGAGTGGAATGTTGCAATAAAGGGAGAATCATGCACCGTGGTGATCATTTTGATTAAGCTCATATTACAAACTAATTTTAGAGATATTATCTCTTGTTCTCTGTAAAAATGTTCAATGTTGATTGTATGAATCTGAAACTTAAATGATTGAATGAATAATGCATCTAATGATGTGGTTAGATGTTTCAATTATCACTTTACCTATCTTTATTTGGCAGAATAACAGGCATTTCGGTGTCAAGTGTCAATCACAGAGAAATGAAGAACTGTAGATGGATATAACTTGTTTTAGTATAGATATTGCCTTTGAGGGCTTCCACTGTTTAAAAGTAGTCAACTGGGTGGGAATTCCTATGGGTTGGGAGTGATCAGCCAATGATAAGAAAGCATTGTCTTCAAATTGGGTTGCCCATGGTTTGTAAACCAAAGACTAAGGTAATATCCAGGAGCCAAGACCAATATCTATACCAGGACATTGATACCAAGATCCAGACCCAGTATGTTGAGACCATGACAAGTTAAAGACCGAGTTCTTGTTGTCCATTGGCCTTGATCAAGAGTACATTGGCCCGGTCTTCAATTGTAAGAAACTCAAGTAGAGTAAACTTGAGTACTGTACATTAGGGTACAGTACAGTAGAGTACATTACAGCAGTGGTTCTCAACTGGTTTTGTATCGGGACCCAAATTGAACCAGGTTGTCTGTCACAACCCAATATTCGCATGAAAATAATAGGCCAAAATGCAATCTGTAAAACAATTTTTAGTGCTATATTGATAGTAAATGTGACAATAATGACAAGGGAACAACATTCCCACCTTTTCCATTGTTTATAATTACATTTTGCCCATATTCTTGATTTAAGAATATTAAGAAGCTCACTGGTTTGAGACCACAAGATCAACTACATCTGCTAAATAGCGTTAATAGCTCTACATTGAAAATACTGGGATTAAATAAAAATTGTTCAGGGATTAAGTTATTTTAAAATTTAAAAAGTATATTAATTATAATTTCTAAACACTTTCTACCTGGTTTTAGTCAGTTCAGTTCAGACTGGAGTATTTTTTTTCATTAACATTTATTTTTTAGACACCCGCTACCCACTCAAAAACCATTCAAAAATGTGGGTTGTGACCAATCAGGTGAGAACTGCTGCATTACTGTACAGTACATTATAGATGTCTATGTTTTGGCCATTATTTGGGCTCTTGGAGCGTTTGAGCCCCCTTGCTGGCTATGCATCTCAATAGTCTACACTTTTTCCTATAGTGTGCACTTGTCCACAACCCACATGGAGGTCCTCTGTAGCTCAGTTGGTAGAGCTTGGCGCATGCAACTTCCTGTCACAGACGCCATAATGGCACAGATACAAAGATGAGACCTATATATATTTCTATGGTGTCTATTGTTTCAATTTTGACCGTTCTGGTTTGGACAATTTTTTTTTTTGGGGGGGGGACTTTAAAGAATCCCCCATAGCTAACATATGGCTGGCTATCTTTAATTTGGACAGATGTATGTCCTAGGAAACATATATTTAAATCCCAAAACGGTAGTTTGAAAAATACATGAAGATATACCAACTTGCGTACTCATATTCTCCAAAATGTTTGCAGACAGACTACTCACCATGTGGCCATGCTGGAGAGGTGTGCAATCCCATCACATGGAGCTATTTGTAGGGGTGTGGCTTAAGGCACATTCATTCTACAATATTTGTATGTACAGTTGAAGTCGGAAGTTTACATACACTTAGGTTGGAGTCATTGAAAGTCATTTTTCAACCACTCCACAAATTACTTGTTGACAAACTATAGTTTTGGCAAGTTGGTTAGGACATCTACTTTGTGCGTGACACAAGTAATTATTCCAACAATTGTTTCCAGACAGATTATTTCACTTATAATTCACTGTATCACAATTTCAGTGGGTCAGAAGTTTACATACACTAAGTTGACTGTGCCTTTAAACAGCTTGAAAAATTCTAGAAAATGTTGTAATGACTTTAGAAGTTTTGATAGGCTAATTGACATAATTTGAGTCAATTGGAGGTGTACCTGTGGATGTATTTCAAGGCCTACTTTCAAACTCAGTGCCTTATTGCTTGACATCATTGGAACATCTAAAGAAATCAGCCAAGACCTCAGAAAAACAATTGTAGACCTCCAAAAGTCTGGTTCATCATTGGGAGCAATTTCCAAATGCCTGAAGGTACCATGTTCATCTGTACAAACAATTGTATGCAAGTATAAATACCATGGGACCACGCAGCCGTCATACCGCTCAGGAAGGAGACGCATTCTGTCTCCTAGAGATGAACGTACTTTGGTGCGAAAAGTGCAAATCAATCTCAGAACAACAGCAAAGGACCTTGTGAAGATGCTGAAGGAAACAGGTACAAATATCTATATCCACAGTAAAACGAGTCCTATATCGACATAACCTGAAGGGCCGCTCAGCAAGGAGGAAGTCACTGCTCCAAAACTACCATTAAAAAAGCCAAACTACGGTTTGCAACTGCACATGGGGACAAAGTTTGTACTTTTTGGAGGAATGTCCTCTGGTCTGAAGAAACAGAAATAGAACTGTTTGGCCATAATAACCATTGTTATGTTCGGAGGAAAAAGGGGGATGCTTGCAAGCCGAAGAACACCATCCCAACCATGAAGCATGGGGGTGGCAGCATCATGTTGTGGGGGTGCTTTGCTGCAGGAGGGACTGGTGCACTTCACAAAATAGATGGAATCATGAGGATGCAAAATTATGTGGATATATTGAAGCAACATCTCAAGACATTAGTCAGGAAGTTAAAGCTTGGTCGCAAATGGGTCTTCTAAATGGACAATGACCCCAAGCATACTTCCAAAGTTATGGCTTAAGGGCAACCAAGTCAAGGTATTGGAGTGGCCATCACAAAGCCCTGACCTCAATCCCATAGAAAATTTGTGGGCAGAACTGGAAAAGCGTGTGCGAGCAAGGAGGTCTACAAACCTGACTCAGTTACACCAGCTCTGTCAGGAGGAATGGGCCAAAATTCACCCAAACGTTTGACCCAAGTTAAACAATTTAAAGGCAATGCTACCAAATACTAATTGCGTGTATGTAAACTTCTGACCCACTGGGAATGTGATGAAAGAAATAAAAGCTGAAATAAATCATTCTCTCTACTGTTATTCTGACATTTTGCATTCTTAAAATAAAGTGGTGATCCTAACTGACCTAAGACAGGGATTTTTTACTAGGATTAAATGTCAGGAATTGTTCAACTGAGTTTAATGAATTTGGCTAAGCTGTATGTAAACTTCCGACTTCAACTGTATGTGTTTCGGTAGTGACCACAAAAGGTGGGACAGCTTTATTTTAGAGAAATATGTTGAAAAAAGTGTAAAAAATTACAAGTTAGATCAGTATCTTTCAATGTAATAATACTCAGTGTTTCCCCTAGGATATTTTTTTGCATAGTTGGTAAAGTTAGCGTTGGTGGCGAGGTAGTGGGCGTGGCCAATGCTGCAGCCCTCCTCTCCTCAGATTTAGTTTTTTAAAAGCTAATGTCCTGCAATTGTACACATTTTGGCATGGGACTGAGAACATTTCTAGACATTCTGTCATGGAGCTGAGAGTACATTTGTAGTTTTAAAGCTTTCCTGCAATTCTACACAGGGATAATGCCGTGTTCTTATGCGATCTGAGTAACTCAAACATTATAACAAAATCAATGCAATTTTTTTAAATGTTAGATTATCCCTGTCTTTTTTTTTTATGGTTGTTGTTAGTTCTCAAAGATGATTTTATAAGTATATAGGTCCATTACCCTGCATACCACTGCTGGCTTGCTGCTGAAGCTAAGCAGGGTTGGTCCTGGTCAGTCCCTGGATGGGAGACCAGATGCTGCTGGAAGTGGTGTTGGAGGGCCAGTAGGAGGCACTCTTTCCTCTGGTCTAAAAAAATATCCCAATGCCCCAGGGCAGTGATTGGGGACACTGCCCTGTGTAGGGTGCCGTCTTTCGGATGGGACTTTAAACGGGTGTCCTGACTCTCTGAGGTCATTAAAGATCCCATGGCACTTATCGTAAGAGTAGGGGGTTAACCCCGGTGTCCTGGCTAAATTCCCAATCTGGCCCTCAAATCATCATGGTCACCTAATAATCCCCAGTTTACAATTCATCCCCCTCCTCTCCCCTGTAACTATTCCCCAGGTCGTTGCTGCAAATGAGAATGTGTTCTCAGTCAACTTACCTGGTAAAATAACGGTTAAATAAAATAAAAATTATCTTTTCTAAATACTTTATCTGGTTTTATTCGTTTAAGTTTACACTGAAAATGTTTTACCATCCCTATTATTTAAAAATCATATTTTGGAGTGGCGGCAAAGATTTAGCAGTGGCGTCCCGCTAAATTAATATAGGGGACACATTGATAGTAATATTAGAACAACTCAAGATGTTTTATTGAATTAAAAATATACAAAAATCAGTAAATTCTTTATTTTCAAACATGAAGTTTGGGAGTCAGAGTTTGGGACAGCCACCTCTAAATAAAAATAGCTGTATAAACAATACATTTGTACTACATTAATTAAAAAATGTTTATTATTGCCTTGGATTAAATTATAGCATAATATGATGTGAATAAATGTCCTAAATTTGGAGACTTAACTGTTTTTAAAACCTTTTTTTGGAGTTGGGACTGCAATTTGCAGCACTTCTTTAGAATCACCCATTTAGGGAGTAGGTTGCCATTTGGTACACAGGCCAAGTGTGCTGTGCCGCTATGTCTGATGGAAATAGTGATGCATACTTCAGGCGAGGCGATACTCCCACAAATCCACTGTAACAAGGTTGAGGCTGCGCCCTTCAACCACTAGACAGCTGTTTGAATACCAGCCAGCACAAGTGGGCAATGCTGTAACACAGTAGTCACACCACGGTTATGGTTTGGGGTTTTATAGGGAAATAGATGTCATACATTTGAAAGACCATCTCATCATGCTGAAGACAAATGGGAGACATTTTTTAAAAGTTGCTCGGCCTGAAGAAAGTGAAAAACAAACACACATTCATACAATGTGTGTAATCAACCACGACGAGGAGGATCTTTGCACCTGTGCCTATGTGTGTAGCCAGCCTATATCATTCTGAAACATATTAACACATCTACCATTGTCTGGAGCTGAATGCAATGGAACCATGTCATTTGCGTCCTTTTCATATAGGCCTACATAGCACACTGGCTGAGAACACCTACGCCAGAGGAATTTCAACCTTTCCTAATGTAGCAGTAGGTATTCATATACTGTATAGTCAGCTAAGCAGATGATTGTATTCAGTGAAGTGACAGGAAATGGAAATAACACATTGAAGTATTACAATGTAAATGTACTTTTTAATCCGTCTGTCTGCATATCTCAAGACATGGCATATTTTGGGTGCAGTGAGATACCCGACGGGTTGGACGATACTTTTCTCGTCAATCGTCTTCAAATCATTTAGACTTTTAACTGTAAATCAACCAATCCTCCAGCGTTGACACAATGGAAAGGTCAAATTCTTTATTATCTAAATGCTGAAAGTGCGTGGGCGGCGGAGAGAAACTGATGGTGCCATTTGAGGCCATGTGGTGGAGAGTGATACGGGCGCTGGAGATGGGGGTGTGAGCAGGTGGGTCCGGACAGGGCTGATGTTGTGCATACAGGGTCCGGGCAGGGCTGATGTTGTGCATACAGGGTCCGGGCAGGGCTGATGTTGTGCATACAGGGTCCGGGCAGGGCTGATGTTGTGCATACAGGGTCCGGGCAGGGCTGATGTTGTGCATACAGGGTCCGGGCAGGGCTGATGTTGTGCATACAGGGTCCGGGCAGGGCTGATGTTGTGCATACAGGGTCCGGGCAGGGCTGATGTTGTGCATACAGGGTCCGGGCAGGGCTGATGTTGTGCATACAGGGTTCGGGCAGGGCTGATGTTGTGCATACAGGGTCCGGGCAGGGCTGATGTTGTGCGTG
Source organism: Salvelinus fontinalis (assembly GCF_029448725.1). Classification (NCBI taxonomy): domain Eukaryota; kingdom Metazoa; phylum Chordata; class Actinopteri; order Salmoniformes; family Salmonidae; genus Salvelinus; species Salvelinus fontinalis. The sequence continues at coordinate 37,597,737 of NC_074694.1, forward strand.
CTTGTATGCATCTGTATTGTTATCATTTGGATGTGTATATTTTGTATTATTAAAAAAATCCGTTATCATAAATAAAAATTTAAAAAAAGGAAATAACACATTGGGAGTGTGAATCAGGGGTGTGAGCACGTGGTTGATGTGGCCAAAACCAATAAAGGCCAATTGTCTAGAAAAAAAACGCCACATGTTTAATATAATAATATTAGCTATAATAGGCCTAACCATGTTATTACACCAATCAATTGAACACTGACGGGAGTGAGGTGTATTTCAGGCAAAGTCAATTTCTTCGTACTTCATACCTGTACATTGCTCGTTTGTTAGCCCAAAAAACACACCATGACTGTTTGAATAACCGAAACCCCCAAACCACACCTTTTCATTGCGCTGTTCTATATGTCCCATATACTGTCCCCTATCAGTGATATGCAAAAGTAAGCATATAACATAATGTAGGAGGGCGTGTGTTGATAGGTATTGGTTACACAGCGGTTGAGTTCAGGGCCTTGTGCACTCGCAGTGGAAACAAGGACATGAGTCAAAGACGTGTGTGTGTGTGTGTGTGTGTGTGTGTGTGTGTGTGTGTGTGTGTGTGTGTGTGTGTGGCAGCTTGCATGTGTGGTCGACTATATAAAAAGGTTGAACGTCAGCTCGGCCACATTCAGGTTCTCTTTTCTCTTACTCGCTTTTTCACTCTCTGTTTTCTGGTCCTAAAAATAATACCAAAAACCCAATTCCCTGGAGGGTGTGTGTGTGTTCAGGCAACCATGAGATCTGGGAGGCTAGGACTAAGTCACAGCTGTACACATACAGAGAGAGAGAGGGCGAGAAGAGAAGGGAAAACTGCAAAGAGAGAGAGTAAACAAGGGATAAAGTCAGAGGGAGGAGAGAAGCAGATGGAGAGGGAGGGAGCTATTCTGAGGTCCTGGTACTTTGGCCCCAGGAGGGCCCCTGCTCTGCTCTGTGTGTCGCTCTGGACATAGGTCTGCAGCCAGGTGGCTAGGTGGTCTTGCTTTTGTTCCAGCGCAGCACTGACACCTGATTTCAGCTTGTCCACTTATTATGGTCTTCAGTTTAGATAGTTAATTGAAGTCTTTAATTGTCTCATATTTTGACAGTTAGTTTTCAGGAATGTCTTTCCACAGCTAACACAGGTAGCATACAGTGTTGGTTTTCATTTGACGGTTTCGCCTTCTTTGGAAGCTGGTGTACAACAAAACAGTGGTGTATCTATCTTTCTCATGCTCGCTCTTTCTCTCTCCACCCCCCTCTTTCTCCCTCTCTCCTCCCCCTCTCTCATTATCTTTGGTTGGTATGCAAACACTGTTTATCTTCCTTGTGTGACCCCATTAGACAGATATTTTTGTTGCATTCCAAACACACTGTAATTAGGCTGAATGACTGAAAGCACATCCAAGTTGTTACACTAGGCCTACAGTACACAAGTTAGATATGAAAAGAGCACCCGGTCTATTAACTTAGTGCGGGACCCGTCCAGGCAGAGGGCACATTCGTAATGGCACTCTATTCTCTAAAGTGCTCTACTTTTTGACCAGAGCCCCTGGTCAAAAGTAGAGCACCATCTACAGAATTGGGTGGCGTTTTCAGAAAGCAGCCTGAGCGTATGGCCCAGGGAAGGCAGTGAATGATCCATGAACACCCGAGCTTTTACATTTACATTACATTTAAGTCATTTAGCAGACGCTCTTATCCAGAGCGACTTACAAATTGGAAAGTTCATACATATTCATCCTGGTCCCCCCGTGGGAATTGAACCCTGGTCCCCCCGTGGGAATAGAACCCACAACCCTGGCGTTGCAAGCGCCATGCTCTACCAACTGAGCCACACGGGATATAATGGATATGTGCTGTAGCATTCAGGCCCATAGCCAGAGACCCAGTCAAGGGGCATCAGCGTGTCACAAGTGAACAGTTGTCGTGGAAATCAGCCTTGTTTACATAGCGGGGATGAAAAGAACCTCATTTTGGCTGTACTGGTCTTCCGTAATTAGAAGCATTAGCGCATCACACTGTTCGTATAGCACTGGACGCTAACAGCTCGATTCCCGTTGTGACGTAGTGGTGGACACTTTGGAGTGACAGGCCCCAGGAATGTTTTCATGGTTTCAAATATCTGTCCACAACGCCTCAGGCGACCTGTCATCTCGACACCCTAACCTCACGGAAATGTCTGGAGGCTGAGAATGACTGACTCTTACATCTTACTGGGCGTGCCTCTGCTTCCTCACCACAATGCACACACACACACACACACACACACAGTCACACACACGCATGCACTGAGCCGTGCATTGTTTGTACCGTCACTGCAGACTCTGTTCCTCATTTCCTTCGTTATAGCATAGCTGCAGTGTCCTGTTTGCAGGACACCGCTGCTGTACAGACCTGTGTGTGTGTTTTTAAGTTTTAACGTCACGGGCACAAGTACAGTGGAATGGCTTTATTGCAAGCTTTAAACGCAACAATGCAGTAACGGATATCAATGTAGTACTAAAAATAACAAAAGGTAGAACAAAAACACTCAAGGTATGAAAATAAGAAGAGCACGAGAAAGTAAGTAAGCATTATATTTACAGGGTCAGTTTCCGTACCATATTTACAATGTGCAGGGATACTGGAGTGATAGAGGTATAGGGGTAAGGTGACTAGGCATAAGGATATATGATAAACAGAGTAGCAGCAGTGTATATGATGATCGTATGTAAGTGTGTGGCGAGTCAGTATAAATGTGTGTTCATGTTATGTGTATGTGAGCACATTGTGGGTGTGGGCGTGTCAGTGTGCGTGAGTCAACTCCCGATTTGTCTGTGTATCCATTTTGTTTGCTATTTATCAGTCTTATGGCTTTCGGGATAGAAGCTGTTCGGGATCCTGTTGGTGTCAGACTTGATGCACCGGTATGGCTTGGGTGGCTGGAATCTTTTCAGGATTTTCCTCGCCTTCCTTTCACACCACCTAATATAGAGGTCCTGGATGGCAGGGAGCTCAGCTCCAGTGATGTACTAGGCTGTACCTCACCACCCACTGTAGCGCCGTGCGATCGAGGGCGGTGCTGTTGCCATACCAAGCAGTGGTGCAACCATTCAAGATGGTCTTAGTGGTGCAACTGTACAACTTTTTGAGGATTGCCAAACCGTGCCAAACCGTTTCAACCTCCTGATGGGGAAGAGGCACTGTCACGCCTTCTTCACGACTGCGTGCGTGTGTGGTCCATTTAAGTCCTTAGTGATTTGGACACCGAGGATGCCTACCACCGTTGTGTCGTCAGCAAACGTGATGATGGAGTTGGAGGCGTGCGTGGCCACACAGTCGTGGGAACTAGGAGTACAGGAGGGGACTAAGAACACACCCCTGTGGGGCCTCAGTGTTGAGGGTCGATGTGGCGGAGGTGATGTTGCGTACCCTGGGGTCGGCCTGTCAGGAATTTCAGGATGCAGTTGCAGAGGGAGGTGTTCAGTCCCAGGGTCCTAAGCTTGGTCATGACAATGGTGTTTAACGCTGAGCTGTAGTCAATGAACAGCTGTCTCACATAAGAGGAATACCTATCTAGTTGGGTGAGGGCAGTGTGGGGTGCAATTGAGATTGCGTCGTCTATGGATCTGTTAGGGTGTTATGCAAATTGGAGTGGGTCTAGGGTGTCTAGGATTATGGAATTGATGTGTGTCATAACCAGCCTCTCAAAGCACTTCATGATTACATATGTGAGTACTAGAGGGTGGTAGTCATTGTGGCATGAAGCCTTAGAGTTCTTGGGAACAGGGATGATTGTGGTCATCTTAAAACATGTGGGGATTACAGACTGGGGCAAGGAGAGGTTGAAAATTACTGTGAGTATGCCTGCCAGCTGTTCTGCGTATGCTCTGAGAACGCGCCCTGAAATACCACCCTGCGGTGTGTGTGTGTGTGTGATCTCCAGGGCACCTGGCCAGGCTAAGTGTGTTAATCCCAGTGTGTTTACTCACCCAGCAGTGCTCTTCCTGTGCATCAGCCTGAACCCCTGAGCCACAGCCTTAACGCTGTGTGTTAGTTATTCCCACTGGGCCAGAGGTCACGTCACTACCTAGCAGCCCCTCTGAACACCAAACGCTCCCCCCAACACTTCAGGCTCAACTTCAACGTTCCCCGATGCCCGTGATTGACGGAGGAGGGCGACATGGGAAACTGGCCTTGGAGAGATCCCATGGTCTGGGGGCATGCCATCCCGCCAGCTGAGCCTCGCACTGGAGCGGGGCGGCCTGTTTGTAAGTAGTCCCATGCCCCAGCCACGCTCACACTTCCTCCCCCTGGACAGACCCGGGGCGGCAGGAAATTTGGACCGTTGGTCTGTGTGCATACGTGCATGGCCGGGCCTAGCTTTCAGCACCATTACCTCAACACCACATACAGGAGCTGGGGCCTCAGGCCTGGGCCCTTTGATGTCAGAAGGCTTTGGATAGTTGAAGATGCAGTCTGGGATTTTAAGCACTTACAAATTCGTAACATATTGTACAAATCTGAATTGCATTTTTGTTTTTAATATACTGTATATATTTTTTTGCAGGATGTAACATAACATACTAAATGGATGATACAGTACACAACTGTGCACAATTTGTGGGGACCTGTTTTGGCTCGTGAGCACTTCTTTCAAAACTCCTGGCTGAAATGATAGAAAATCTCTCGAGCGTCACTTTAAGCTACACAGGGACAGCATATACTCTACCCTGCCTGTATGGCCTCAATACAGCACGCTCACCATGGTCGTGTTCATGGGCACACTAAATGTTCAAACATTTTGCAACTAAAAGAGCGTGTCTTATTGGACAGTTCCAGGTAGTCCATCCCTGTTTGGTCTGTCTTCTGTTTGGTGCCTAATGAACACGACCCAACAGCCTCTGGTATTTGCAGTGTCATTTTATAACCGTCGAGAGCATCAGCAGATGCACCTTTTTGAAGCTTTGCACGGTGCGACAAGGACAGGGACTATGCAGGGAGAAGTTGTGTCTACAAGGACAGGGACTATGCAGGGAGAAGTTGTGTCTACAAGGACAGGGACTATGCAGGGAGAAGTTGTGTCTACAAGGACAGGGACTATGCAGGGAGAAGTTGTGCCTACAAGGACAGGGACTATGCAGGGAGAAGTTGTGCCTACAAGGACAGGGACTATGCAGGGAGAAGTTGTGCCTACAAGGACAGGGACTATGCAGGGAGAAGTTGTGCCTACAAGGACAGGGACTATGCAGGGAGAAGTTGTGCCTACAAGGACAGGGACTATGCAGGGAGAAGTTGTGCCTACAAGGACAGGGACTATGCAGGGAGAAGTTGTGCCTACAAGGACAGGGACTATGCAGGGAGAAGTTGTGCCTACAAGGACAGGGACTATGCAGGGAGAAGTTGTGTCTACAAGGACAGGGACTATGCAGGGAGAAGTTGTGCCTACAAGGACAGGGACTATGCAGGGGGAAGTTGTGCTGTAGTTAGTCGACTAACCTATTGGGGAAAGTAGAAAAGGTCACTGAACGTTACCACATTAACATTTAGATGGCCTCTTTTTCCTGTGCTTCGCGTATCATTTATGGAAAGAAACACTTTGTTTTCAGAGAGATTATAAAGAGAGTTGGACTTGTGTTGAACTCATCAGTGTTTGGCTGTCATGACATTTTAAAGGGGCAGTCTGGGATTCAAGGGGCTACAGGTGAGTGGGAGTGCGTAAGCAGCATAAGCCTTCCACCTCTCTCTGTAGCCAGCGTTGAAATGTTGACTTATGGCATTATAAACCCTCCCAAAGCCCCTTGTGAAATCTGCCCGCTTGTATTCATATCAGGGATAAGCCGTGCCTCTCTGCTATTGGTGTGGTAGAGCGAGAGAGAGGGGGAGGGAGGGGAGTGTTGAATGTGACTGTCCCATAAAGAGTAGGAATGGTGTAGTAGCTGTGTACCGTTGACTACAGCTGTAGACTAGACTAACTTAACGCTTCTTTGGCTGCTTAGCTGAAAGACCTATTTTTGACTCCTGCTCGCTCTCTCTCCCTCTTGTCTCTCTCCTATCGCTCTTCCACTTCCTCTCTCTATCACCACACGCATACTCCTCTTCCTCTCTCTCTCTCTCTCGCCTCCTCATCATCTCCTCCTTAGCAGCAGTGGAATGAGCAGGCTGAGGCGGGGAGATGCCTTACGTGGATCGGCAGAACAGGATCTGTGGCTTCCTGGACATCGAGGAGAATGAGAACAGCGGCAAGTTCCTCCGACGCTACTTCATCCTGGACACCAAGGAGGGTAGCCTGGTATGGTACATGGACAACCCACAGGTAGGACAGCAGAGGAGTGCACAGGAGCAGACGCAGTCACACACAGAAGCAGACACACATACATAGAACATACCCTGGGACGTGTAGTTCTGGACTACATACATTTCACAGAGGAGATCATGAGTTGGGCTGTGACGCTCTCACTACCCTCAACAGTCGTCATTGTCTGTCTGTTTGCTTAACGCATGCATTTAGGCTGATGTCATTACTTGAATGGGCAGCAGCTGAAGCTGACTTGTGTACTTACTGTGTGCACTGTAGTAGGACAATAGCAGTAGGATGGATTGAATAGCTGCTTGTGTTTGGACTGAGCTAATCTCATAACGTGTTGGACTGGATTGATCCGTCTGGTCTGGCCAGACCTCTCTGGGCCCCATCAAGAAGAAATGTGTGTGTCGTCCGCTGGGGAGATGATGTTACATCTGGGATAACAAATCCCCCCCCCCACACCGCAACCCGTACGTCTGCCCAGCCATCCGTCGGTCCATTCGTCCGTCTACCTGTCCCTCCCCCAGGTCTCTACTCTCGTGACGTGTGAAGTAAGGCTCGTGACTTGAGCTTTTTCATCTCTGAACTTGTGGGATTTTACGCTCCCGTCGATATATAAAGTATAGCTGCTTTACAGTTGGAACAGTATAATAGTGCTCTTTAACAGGGGTACTCGCGTACTATTTGAGAAGGTCCGGTCACCCAAATTTCCTAGGTGGCAAAGGTCCGGGTGGATAATGTAATTTATCGGCATAGTAACAAACCCCCACACCGCAACCAATGCGACCCCCCCCCCCCCCCTAAACCCTCTTGTTGGCGGAAGAAAATGTTGCTGTTTTAAAGCTAACTTCCTGTAATTATATGCGTTCTTTCATGTCTTGTGTGCTTGTGATACCGGGGTCGAAGCCTGACCGTTCTGGTCCGTATTGACCCCGTTCTGGGTCCGGATCCGGTCTGTGGTCCGCCAGTTGAGTATGGAGGCTCCTATAGTATAACAGCAGTGTTACTGATTTGGACATTCCTTTACATGGCATAAAATGACAAGAGAAAGGATTCATCTTGTAAACCTGATGTAGATGCTAACCAATCAATCAAACTTCGGTGTAAACAGAAAAAGAACTCTCCTGAGAATGCAGGCCATTTTAAATGCATGTCATCTTGTTTGGCTGGGAGTGGGAGCTCAGTGAGGAATACTTGTACAAAGACCGATTTGGTCATGCCCCCAAAAAATATGTAATTTATTGATGCTGCCCTGGGCTCTGAATTATTTAATTCAGTTTAGTTTCCATCTCCTTCTCCAAGACCTGCTAAAAGTTTCATGCTTTATCACTGTTGAATTTCTTTGATTCTCAGACAGTTTTCCGACTCTTAAGTTCTGTTCTCAAGTTCACTCCGGTTCTATTCTCCTTCCGAACCTTCTCTAGCTGTCCCTTTGATTTCCTGGTCTACCACTGTCCTATTTAAGCACTTTATATTATGTTGTTTTCAGGTTTGCGATCTCACAATTTCTCTCCTCTCGCTTTCTCTGTCTCATGTTTAGAACCTGCCCAAAGGAGCTGAACATGTTGGCTCCCTCAAACTCTCTTACATCTCAAAGGTCAGTCAAGTTGTCGAATTATATCTCGTCTGACAGACACAGACATGGCAAACCACAGTCTTAGGTGTGAACATCCAGTGTTTCCCTTAGGTTTTTATTTATTTGGTGGTGGCAACCGTCGTGGGGAGTGGTGGGGGTCGTAATAGCCATGGTCAGGCCATTGGCGTGGTTTAAATAGGTCCATATTTGGCGGCAGAGAGAAAAATGTGCAGTTTTTTTTGGCACATTTCTTATTATTCTGTACATTTCCATGGAGCTGAGACATTTTTTTTTTTTTTTTGTGAAAACAAATTTCCTGCAATTCTATGCGTTTTTCCATGGCTAATTTTGTGTTTTTATGCTCAAACATTCTAATATAAAACCTTTGGGGACGCCAATCGTTGTCCCTAGGGATGTGCCCTGCGTGTCCTGTCAGTAATCCAGCCACCACAAAAATGCTCCTAAATTCTTATTTACTTTTTAATTCTCCTTGACAGTCTAGCTTTTATTTATGGGGTTTTCTAGTTCTTAAAGATTTATATTCCAAAACAATATATAGGTAAATGATCTAGTCTACATACTTTCTGTTTAGTCATTTTTAAGGTTCTACTGAAAGGGTTTTTCTTTCCCGAAAATGAATAGCCTCGATCAGGTGCCGTTGCTAAGTGTCTTTATGGGAAAGATTAACATCTGCCCCACTTTCACTCATTCTCTTCCTCCTCTTTCTATCACTCTCTCTCCTAGGTGAGTGATGCCACCAAGCTGCGACCGAAGGCGGAGTTCTGCTTCGGTAAGTCCTACAACCTCTGGATTTGACACAGTGGATCCGTGAACCAAATGTTTGCGACACTCGACGGTGGTTTTTATATGTGTATGAGTACTGTATGTTTTGGCCAGCGCAGAGGTAAGTATTGTCTCTCAGGTTGGCGCTGGTTGGTGGCATTGTGCTGTCTGAGGGGGCTCTGAAGGAGGAAGCAGGGGGCACTGGGGAGGGAGCGCTCGGGGATTGGTAGTAGGCTTGTAGCAAGGAGGCCCCTAACCTTCAGCTATTGTTCATCAGAGTAGACCGGACAAACACACTGTAGGGGGCTTTGTCAACTCCTCCCCAGGGGATTCAAATGAGAAACCAGGGCCTCGTAACATGTGCTTTACACACACACACACACACAATACTTTGTCTTCAGTGTCATTCTCTCAGGGCCCCTTTATACTAATTGGACTAGAATGAGTTAGTTCACTAAGGTGGATGATGTGAGGCCCCGTGCAGCTCATAGATGGTAGCCAGTAAATGCACTGTTCACCTGTCCCCTCCTTCCACAGTCTCCTTTTCCCTCTTTTCCTCCCTCCCTACGTTGCGGAGGTTTGGATGGGACAGTTTCCTATATGACGTGCTGTTGTTCTACAGGCCCTTTGTCCCTCAGCGGCCCCACTCAAGAGTATAGCTCCCCCACACTCAATAGAAGGAAGCAGTAGGATGACCCGCCAGTGACTGCAAAGCGCTGGCTCGACCCAAGCATGTCATTGGATGAGGGGGGTTGTCGGGGTCTCGCGCTTTCCTGCATGACAGGATGCTGGCGTCCCAATCGGAACCCCCCCTCTCTAAATCTCTGGGATATTTTTAGCCTAGTTATTTGCATGATCCAGATCCACTTTTGGATTCCTCCCCCAATAGTCCCATCAATCTATTCTGCCACCACAGTTTTGTGTTGTGACTGCAGTTTTAGGACTAGCTACCTGACTGTCGAGGTTAACCTCTCTAGGGGGTGTGGGACGGTAGCGTCCCACCTGGCCAACATCCAGTGAAATTGCAGGGCGCGAAATTCAAAAATACTCAATTCAAATATTTAACATTCTTGAAAATATGTGTTATACATCTTGTTAATCCAGCCGCCGTATCAGATTTCAAAAAGGCTTTTTGGCGAAAGCAAACCATGCGATTATCTGAGGACAGCACTCAGCACACAAAACATTACGTACAGTTATCAGCCAAGTAGATTAGTCACGAAAGTCAGAAATAGCAATACAATTAATCACTTACCTTTGATCTTCGTATGGTTGCACTCACAAGACTCCATGTTACACAATAAATGTTTGTTTTGTTCGATAAAGTCCCTCTTTATATCCAATAACCTCCATTTTGTTGGCGCATTTTGTTCAGTAATCCAATGGCTCAAATGCGGTCACAAGAGGCAGACCAAAATTCTAAGTAGTATCTGTAAAGTTTGTAGAGACATGTCAAATGATGTTTATAATCAATCCTCGGATTGTTTTTAGCCTAAATAATCGATAATATTTCAACCGGACAAAAGCTTTGTCAATATATAAGGAAAACAAGAAAGGCGTGCTCTCGGTCGTGCGCAGTAACCAGCTCTGAGGACATCCCAGGGTCCACTCAATCAATGTTGTCATTCTCCCTCATTTTTCAGAATAAAAGCCTGTCTAAACAATGTCTAAAGACTGTTCACAACTAGTGGAAGCCATAGGGAATGGAATCTGGGTCCTATCCCTTTAAATGGTGGATAGGCTTTCATTGGAAAACAGCCATTTCAAAGTAATGGCACTTCCTGGATGGATTTTCCTCAGATTTTCACCTGCCATGTCAGTTCTGTTATACTCACATACATTATTTTAACAGTTTTAGAAACTTTAGAGTGTTTTCTAACCAAATCTACCAATTATATGCATATCATAGCTTCTGGGCTTGAGTAGCAGGCAGTTGACTTTGGGCACGCTTTTCATCCGGAGGTGAAAATAGTGCCCCCTACCCTAATGAAGTTAACCTTCCTCAGCCCTGACTGAGTCTAACATACTGCGCCATGTTTTTATTTATTTTATTTCATTTAACATTTATTTAACTAGGCAAGTCAGTTAAGAACAAATTCTTATTTACAATGACGACCTACGTTAAGGATATGCTCGTCATCGACAAGGAGTAGGGAGTTTTTTAGGATGTAAAGAAACTGAATAGAGCTAAGCACAGGCAAAATCCTAGAGGAAAACCTGGTTCAGTCTGCTTTTCAACAGACACTGGGGGACAAATTCACCTTTCAGCAGGACAATAACCCAAAACTCAACTTGTAACAGAGTAAAATGTGGAAATAGTCAAGAAGTGTATCACTTCATAATCGCTGCATTCTATAGATGGTATCTAGTTACACTGTTTATGCAAAATAGTGTATTGTAGTATAGGGCCACTGAATAGGTATTGATTAGTGGCTCTTGAGGGTTGTTGAGGGCATCCGCAATGGTCCAATTGATGTAAAAGGCTGGATTTTTTTTTTTTATCACCAATTGCATAATTTCTATTACATTTGTTAACCAGCCACTGAACTAATGGCTACAGAATGATTCGGTAACATATTTCATTAAATAACTTGTACGGGGCCTCCCGGGTGGCGCAGTGGTCTAGGGCACTGCATCGCAGTGCTAGCTGCGCCACCAGAGTCTCTGGGTTCGCGCCCAGGCTCTGTCGCAGCCAGCCGCGACCGGGAGGTCCGTGGGGCGACGCACAATTGGTATAGTGTCGTCCGGGTTAGGGAGGGTTTGGTCGGTAGGGATATCCTTGTCTCATTGCGCTCCAGCGACTCCTGTGGCGGGCCGGGCGCAGTGCGCGCTAACCAAGGGGGCCAGGTACACGGTGTTTCCTCCGACACATTAGTGCGGCTGGCTTCCGGGTTGGAGGCGCGCTGTGTTAAAGAAGCAGTGCGGCTTGGTTGGGTTGTGCTTCGGAGGACGCATGGCTTTCGACCTTCGTCTCTCCCGAACCCGTATGGGAGTTGTAGCGATGAGACAAGATAGTAATTACTAGCGATTGGATACCACGAAAATTGGGGAGAAAATGGGATAAAAAATAATAAAAATAAAAAAAATACCTTGTACGGTCAGAGAGCATCACTTTAAAATCACGATGGTCAGGGACATAAGAGATCATAATCACCAATGTTCCTTTTTAGAGAACATTTGTGTTTGCATATCTTTGTGTTCAGAATATTGGTTTTATTAATTGCCATCTGTAATAGTCTGTTGTATAGCAATGACCAGCATTCTAAAGGTGTCCTGTCATTTGTTGAGTTATCCCAGGATGTTCCAGATTTGGATGACTGGGGCTTGTATTATTTCTCAGTATGACAAATTTCCCCTAAAACAACCCCAATTATGTTTTGTAACATTATTGTTTCAATGATGGATCATTAGATCTGATGGCAAATATTTACCAAATTCCGTGGTTTTTAAGACAAGATCCACCCAATACAATGTTCCATTGTTGTTTGAAACGGTAATTTTCAATGCGAATGTTTACATTCCCACTTATCTCATCATTCCTTTATCAGCCGGCAAACATTCTATTGCGTAGACTCCCATAAACAAGATATAGAAAAGTATGAAACAAAAAAAAAAGTGACTATTTTGGAGTGGCTATCATATTTTAATACCATCAAACCTTTGCCACCCCAAAGTGGACACATTTTACCTCTGGCCCGTGGACTAATAGATTGCTATTTGGGATGCAATAAAAGTTCTCTCTGGATTCCGAACTTGGGATCCAGTCGACTGTTAACAGCATGATATTCTGAGTGTCAGACTAGTTAGCAGGAATATATTACAGCGACGCATATGGGCCTGACTGGCAGAACTGCTACTGTTCTCTGTTTGAAAACTGACCGGAAATCTGTCTCTTTCTCTCTCTCAAGTCGTCAATGCTGGTATGAGGAAGTTCTACCTCCAGGCCAACGATCAGCAGGATCTGGTAGAGTGGGTCAACGTGCTCAACAACGCCACCAAGATCACAGTGAGTGCCCCGCCCTGCTACCTGTCATAAGTAGCACTTTGTCACAGCCCCCTACAGGCACCACCTCCTGTAGTACAAGACTGCTCCCATCTCAACCCCTCTGGGAAGGATCTGTTATCCCATTTCAGCTAGCGTGAGTGGAAGTTTTACAGGACAAGAAGGGCGTGATGGAGGAGGATGACAAGACAGGGCATACCACACGTGTCTACTGTCAAGTCAACACGGGAGAGAAATACCTTATGAAACAGTCATTGCACACAGTGTTACGGTCTGCTGGGACCAGGAGCCCATGTCTGTCTCCTAGAGGGCATCCAAACCCCTCTGGACGGGGGGGGGGGGATCATTTCCCTGAGTGCGTCACTGAGGGCCAGGGCAGCGAAAGTGGCTTACTCTGCTCCTCTCCCTCCCCTCTGACTAGCCCTGGAATACACGCGTGCACACATACACACAGGCAGGCACGTACACGTGCACACACAGACCAGAGCAGGCAGGACAAAGGGGAAGGCGAGTGTCGTGAGTCACGGACTGTCTCTACAGATTTGAGAGAATAACGCTCTCCCTTTGAAAAGGCGGTGCAGGGACAGAACAGAGCTGTGTGCCTATGGATCAGCTTTGACAAAGATTCAGTGGAGAGGATGTCTCACTCCAATTACTCTTAAACCACATCCATTTATGAGGAAGGGACTGGGCGTTGAGCATAGTAACGTAATAATGAACTTTTATAATGACTTCAATACAGTGTTGTGCTCATCATTGAGTTATATCCTGCTGCTGACAGACTACAAAACAGCCGCACTGTTACTCAACAAGCTCCCATACACAGTCTCACTGTTACTCAACAAGCTCCCATACACAGTCTCACTGTTACTCAACAAGCTCCCATACACAGTCTCACTGTTACTCAACAAGTTCCCATACACAGTCTCACTGTTACTCAACAAGCTCCCATACACGGTCTCACTGTTACTCAACAAGCTCCCATACACAGTCTCACTGTTACTCAACAAGCTCCCATACACAGTCTCACTGTTACTCAGCAAGCTCCCATACACAGCCGCACTGTTACTCAACAAGTTCCCATACACAGTTGCATTGTTACTCAACACGTTGACCATACACACCCGCACTGTTACTCAACAAGCTCCCATACACAGCTGCACTGTTACTCAACAAGCTCCCATACACAGCCGCTCTGTTACTCAACAAGCTCCCATACACAGCCTCACCGTTACTCAACAAGCTCCCATACACAGCCACACCGTTACTCAACAAGCTCCCATACAGTCGCACTGTTACTCAACAAGTTCCCATACACAGCCGCATTGTTACTCAACAAGTTCCAATACACAGCCACACTGTTACTCAACAAGCTCCCATACACAGCCGCTCTGTTACTCAACAAGCTCCCATACACAGCCGCTCTGTTACTCAACAAGCTCCCATACACAGCCGCTCTGTTACTCAACAAGCTCCCATACACAGCCGCTCTGTTACTCAACAAGCTCCCATACAGTCACACTGTTATTCAACAAGCTCCAATACACAGTCGCTCTGTTACTCAACAAGCTCCTATACACAGCCGCTCTGTTACTCAACAATCTCCCATACACAGCCGCTCTGTTACTCTACAAGCTCCCATACAGTCACACTGTTATTTAACAAGCTCCAATACACAGTCGCTCTGTTACTCAACAAGTTCCCATACACAGCCGCACTGTTACTCAACAAGCTCCCATACAGTCGCACTGTTACTCAACAAGTTCCCATACACAGCCGCACTGTTACTCAACAAGTTCCCATACACAGCTGCACTGTTACTCAACAAGCTCCCATACACAGCCGCACTGATACTCAACAAGCTCCCATACAGTCACACTGTTATTCAACAAGCTCCAATACACAGTCACACTGTTATTCAACAAGCTCCAATACACAGCCGCTCTGTTACTCAACAAGTTCCCATACACAGCCGCACTGTTACTCAACAAGTTCCCATACACAGCCGCGCTGTTACTCAACAAGTTCCCATACACAGCCGCGCTGTTACTCAACAAGCTCCCATACACAGCCGCGCTGTTACTCAACAAGCTCCCATACACAGCCGCGCTGTTACTCAACAAGCTCCCATACACAGCCGCGCTGTTACTCAATAAGCTCCCATACAAAAGGCCCTACTACACACACACACACTCCATATATTGTGCCACACACTGCTATTAATAGACCGATGGCTGTCAATGTTTGACTGTGTGCGTGCACTGGAGTGTGAGCCCTGGCCACTAGTAGAGGGGTGGGGATGTTCCCTAATGCCTGCGGGCCACACACACACACACACACACATCAATCGATGACCCCAGTCACCACAGTGTAGCAGTGGCTCTCTGAATCCCCCAGGCTAGAGTTGATGGAAAATACACTAACAAGCAGGCAGGGAGTACATCACATCACTACAGAGACTGCAGAGGGACACATCTAACAAGCTATCGGAGCGTGTTGTCCACTCTGCTAGTCCTGGACTCCTGGCTCCTGATGCACTCTGGGAGTTGATGTTTATTTAACATATTCCAGGTGCCAAAGTCGGGGGACGGCCAGCCCAGTGCAGAGATGCCTCAGGAGGTGCTGGGTTCCATGAAGCAGATCTCCTATAAGACTGAGATCATAGGAGGGGTACCCATCATCACTGCCACACAGGTAAGGAAGGATCACCAGTCTGGCCCAGCACTTAACGAACCCTAACCTTGCCCACTCATATGAACATGCAAAAAATTCAAGTAACTTTAATGAAGTTCTCAGGTTTTCCAGAAGTCCTGGTTAGAATATTCCTGGAATCAGCAGGATATCCAGGATTCCTTCACCTGGGATTTCTGGAGAAAGTGGGACATTTCTGGCATTTTGGGAGAGTTACTGTTAACTTCTGGACATATCTGACATCTTGACATATTTATGTCATATCTGACATATATTTGAAGGCCACCTGCTCTGTTGTGCCTTGGAACAGTTCAGTCAAGTGTAGTTTCAGACAGTTACACGCAAGGACATTCCGAGACTTGTCCCGAAGCCACTCCTGCATTGTCTTGGCTGTGTGCTTAGGTTCGTTGTCCTGTTGGAAGGTGAACATTCACCCCAGTCTGAGGTCCTGAATGCTCTGGAGCATGTTTTCATCAATGATCTCTTTGTGCTTTGCTCCGTTCATCTTTCCCTCTGGGTCTCCCAGTCCCTTCCGCTGAAAAACATTCCCACAGCATGATGCTGCCACCACTTCACCGTAGGGATGGTATTGGCCAGGTGATGAGCGGTGCCTGGTTTCCTCCAGACGTGACGCTTGGCATTCAGGCCAAAGAGTTCAATCTTGGTTTTATCAGACCAGAGAATCTTGTTTCTCATGGTCTGGGAGTACTTTAGGTGCCTTTTGGCAAACTCCAAGCAGGCTGTCATGTGCCTTTTACAGGATTGGCCTCCGTCTGGCCTGATTGGTGGAGTGTTCCAGAGATGGAGATGGGAGAACCTTCCAGAAGGAAAGCCATCAGTGTGACCATTGGGTTCTTGGTCACCTCCCTGATCAAGGCCTTTCTCCCCCGATTGCTCAGTTTGGCCATGCAGCCAGCTCTAGGAAGAGTCTTGGTGGTTACAATCTTCTTCTATTTAAGAATGATGGAGGCCACTGTGTTCTTGGGGACCTTCAATGCTGCAGAAATGTTTTGGTACCCTTCCCCAGATCTGTGCCTCGACATAATCCTGTCTCAGAGCTCTACGGACAATCCCTTCGACCTCATTGCTTCGTCTTTGCGCTGTGACATGCACTGTCAACTGCGGGACCTTATACAGACAGGTGTGTGCCTTTTCTAAATCATGTCCAAACAATCGAATTTACCACAGATGGACTCAGTCAAGTTGAATAAACATTTCAAGGATGATCAATGGAAATAGGATGCACCTGAGCTCAATTTCGAGTCTCACAGCAAAGGGTCTGAATACTTACTGTATGTAAATCATGTATTTCTCATTTTTTATTTTGAATGAATTTGCTAACATTTCTAAACATCTGTTGTCACTGTGATTATGGAGTATTGTGTGTAGATTGAGGATTTTTTATTTTATTTAATCCATTTTAGAATTAGGCTGTAACGTAACAAAATGTGGATGAAGTGATGAGGTCTGAATACTTTCCGAATGCACTGTAAATAGACTGTCTGTCTGAAGGTGTCCATGGATCAGGCCATCTTTTAGCTAGACAGACAGTGACAGACATAGAGGACATACTGTTCCACTGACTGAGGAGCTCAGTCACTGTTTGTTTGCCGCTGTGTATGAGCTATGAGCAGTACAAGTCATATCCTGTCTTGTGCTGGTATCTGGTGTATAGCCAGCCAATAGTAGCTGAAAGTGAAAATTCACATCCAGATGCACAAGCTATGGCCTCTGATGTCACTTCCTGTGTGGGTGGTGGTGGTGCAGTGGGCCTCGACTTCTGCTTGACACATGCAACAGGCAGTGAATTCTCTATCATATCTCTAGTCACTGTAGACGATGTGGTGGGGGGCTTTTCCCACACACATCTGATTCTGTGTGTCTGTCTGTCTGCGTTGGCGTGCCAGATTGGTTTTGTAGTTGTGTGTGTTTTATTTATTCAACTTTTATTTAGTAATGGAAAATGCAATGAGACCAGGGTCTCATTTTCAAAGGTGCCCTGAGCACAGCAATACAACAGTACGAAAAATCCATTTTTTAGGTATATGTGTGTTTGTACTTCGTACACTTATAAACTCAGCAAAATAAGTTATCTTTTTCTGGACCTTGTCTTTCAAAGATAATTTGTAAAAATTCCAAATAACTTCACAGATCTTCATTGTAAAGGGTTTAAACACTGTTTCCCATGCTTGTTCAATGAACCATAAACAATTAATGAACATTTGTTAAGACACTAACAGCTTACAGACGGTAGGCAATTAAGGTCACAGTTATGAAAACTTAGGACACTAAAGAGGCCTTTCTACGCACTCTGAAAAACACCACAAGAATGAACTGCATGAACGTGCCTTAGGCATGCTGCAGGAGGCATGAGGACTGCAGATGTGGTCAGGGCAATAAATTGCAATGTCCATACTGTGAGACGCCTAAGACAGCGCTACTGGGAGACAGGACGGACAGCTGATTGTCCTCGCAGTGGCAGACCACGTGTAACAACACCTGCACAGGATCAGTACATCCGAACATCACACCTGCGGGACAGGTACAGGATGGCAACAACAACAACTGCCCGAGTTACACCAGGAACGCACAATCCCTCCATCAGTGCTCAGACTGTCCGCAATAGGCTGAGAGAGGCTGGAAACTTGCATATGCCTTGGTGGAAGAGTGGTGTAACATCTCACAGCAAGAACTGGCAAATCTAGTGCAGTCCATGAGGAGGAGATGCACTGCAGTACTTAATGCAGCTGGTGGCCACACCAGATACTGATTGTTACTTTTGATTTTGACCCCCCCTTTGTTCAGGGACACATTATTCAATTTCTGTTAGTCACATGTCTGTGGAACTTGTTCAGTTTGTCTCATTTGTTGAATCTTATGTTCATACAACAATTTACACATGTTAAGTTTGCTGAAAATAAACGCAGTTGACAGTGAGAGGACGCTTCTTTTTTTGCTGAGTTTATGTGAATGTGTCCTCCCTCCTTCCCTGTGGTGCAGGAGCAGGGCGACGGGGGGCAGAACGGAGCAGACAGGGGGGGCCTGCGGAAGGCCCACAGCCAGCTGCCCTACTTCCTGGGGCGGGGGTTGCAGGACCAGACGCTCATCAAGGCTGGGTACTGTGTTAAGCAGGGAGCCCTGGTAGGTAGACAGTAGAGGAGGACGCTTTCTGGGGGGGAGGGGAGAGAGTGCTGTAGCAGCCTACACTCAAAACCATGGACGTATTCATAAAGGAATGCATTGAAAAACATTTTGCACAGACACTGAAAAGGAGTGTTTCTTATTGGACAAGTCCAGGTAGTCGCTCCTGGTTTTTGTCCGTTTTCCTCTGGATGATACCGAATGAATACACCACAGGCTCAGAGAGATTCTCTGTCAGCTACAAGCATTTAACACTACCAGCGCTGTGTGTTTGTTGTTGTGTTAGGATGATGATGAGTTAGAAAGCAGCTGAGCAGATATTTTGGACACAGCCAGGGTGCTGAGGGTGATTTATATCCTTAATTGTTGTCCTACCCTTAAACTACTGTACCTTCTCTTATCCCCTATAAATAGACCATATTAACCACAGTAATCCAGCCATTCTAAAGCAAACCGTGGTCCTATACAATATCAGAATAGCAATCAATTAGCCACGTTCTTAGCAAGTCGAAGGATTTGGAGGTGCTGGAAATGTTGATGGCCATTTTGTATATGACTTTCGAATGTTTGACTTTCGAACGTTTGTAACTTTCTCTTGCGCAGATGAAGAACTGGAAGAGGAGATACTTCTTACTGGAGGAGAACGCGGTCAGCTACTTTAAGTCAGACCTGGTGAGTGGGAATGTCTCTCCTCTCCACTGCTGCGTCTGTGAGCGAGGTGACACACACTCCACATAAAATGTCCTTGAGCTGCCCACCCGCCTGCCCCATCACACACACACACCACACAATACAAAGGCGCTGTGTGACCCCGTTGGCCAGCAGTTCGTCTTTGTGTTGCACCTGTGTTTCACAGAGCCCTAGAGCCCCGGACAGACGGACACACACACACACACACACCAATCAGATAAGAGTTGACTCCAGGCCTGTGCATTGTTCACGGCTCCCAAAGCTCTTGGCACAGCCACTAATAAATAGGACTTCCAAATCGACAAGCCTGGTTTTGACTTCTCCTCTATGAGGGAAAGGTTAGATTCTTAGCGTTCACATTCTGAACTGTGGCTAAATGACTTCTAGATTGTTTGATAGATCTGTTTTTGTCCCGCTCACATTCTGCACCCCCTCTCTCATGATCTGAGAGGTAGAGAACGAGTTCAGACAAGAGGGACACGTTGTCTGCCTCTTCCCCCTCCCTTAGGAGTGGTTGGTGTGCTGCCGCAGTGGAATTAGCTTGACTCCCATTGGCCCTAACACTGGGCCTGAGTGTGT
Organism: Salvelinus fontinalis; assembly: GCF_029448725.1. NCBI lineage: Eukaryota > Metazoa > Chordata > Actinopteri > Salmoniformes > Salmonidae > Salvelinus > Salvelinus fontinalis. The sequence continues at coordinate 37,617,495 of NC_074694.1, forward strand.
GCTTTCTCTGTCCAGACCTCTTTGTCTCTCCATCCTCTCCTACTGAAATGCCATTAGTGCCTCTATCCCAGGGCCAAAGACATGCAGAGTTTACGTCTCCTGTAGAAATGATAATGCTGGGGTTGCGCTATTGACTGTCCACGGGATTGCAACGTCAACATATCCAGACAAGTGTAACCGGTCTGAAATGGCTAGCTAGTTAGCGGTGGTGCGCGCTAATAGCGTTTCAATTGTTGACGTCGCTCGCTCGGAGACCTTGAAGCAGTTGTTCCACTTGCTCTGCAAGGGTCGCGGCTTTTTGCGGAGCGATGGGTAACGCGCAGAAGGTCCCTGGTTTGAGCCCAGGTCGGGGCGAGGAGAGGGACGGAAACAAAACTGTTACACAAAGCAGACACACAACATATCCAGACAAACACACACACTGTAATTTCATAGTGTGTGTGTGTGTGTGTGTGGGGTGTTATAGGGGGACTGGGGTATTGCCTTTGGGGATTGTTGTCTCAGCACGTCGTGGATTCCATTCCTGGTGCTCCACTTGTGGACAGCGTAGCATGTCCCAGCCTGTGTGTGTGGATGGGTGGTTGGCAGCAGGTGGGCAGGGATCCTGTTATGTTCCTAGTAATCTAGCATAATGTCAGAGAGCCTATTGTCAATGATCATATGCTTAGTCCTAGAACCTTTTAGCAGATGGGGAAAATGAGGCAAGTCCTCAGTTTAGTCCTACGGTGGATGCATTTTTTGTCCTCTAGCTTCATTCTAGGCCTGTGATAGCTGTTGTCCAGGGTGTCACGTGCTGTTGCTGAGCTTCCCGTAAAAAGCAAGCGTGACGAAACGCCCTGGATCAGAGCTAGGCCTGTGAGGGCAGATCATGAGTACTCCCCTTCATCCCCCTTCTACCCCCTCAGCCTGTCCTCTCTGTTCAGGGCACATCAGGGACTAGCTCCTGTGCTGTCATGTTACACGTTGGATTGCTCATGTCATGTTGCTTGTGTTGAATGAATTATGTATTGTGATGGTGTAACATGTTCCGTGGCTATTTCCTCTTCTCCCTTTCTCCTTTCTTTCTTTCTTTTCTCTCTCTCGTTTCTCTCTCTCTCTCTCAGGAGAGAGAGCCACTGCGTGTGATCCCACTGAAAGAGGTTCACAAAGTTCAGGAGTGCAAACAGAGGTCAGTGTCTTTTCCTCTTTAGTCACTGAGCTAGACAGATTGGTTATCGACACCGGCGGGACAAGTGCCAAGGTGATAGGGGCTGGGAGGGAGATGTGGGCTGTGTCCGTAATGGCACCCTGTTCCCTATTTGCTGCACTGCGTTTGACCAGGGCCTACATACACTATATAGGGAATAGCGTGCCATGTGGGACGCAGACATGGCTGCCAACTGTAGCGTCCTCACAGATGAGAAGTGTAAATGTTGGATATGGACTCACAGAATTGGCTTACTGTCGTCCTTCGACGGTGCTCTCTTACGTTCACACCCAGTGATTTACGTTACTGGGATGTTTGAATATTATTGAAAGAGGTGTTCATGTCTTTCTATCCAGTGACTTAATGCAGAGGGACAATCTATTTGAAGTGGTCACTAGCTCAAGGACCTTTTACATACAGGTGAGACAATTTCTTTCTCCAGTTAATGTCTGCCTATATGGACTGAATTCCATTGAAGAGATACAGTAACTGTCCATTGCCATTGGCACACAGTAACCGATTCCTTTCTCTTTCTTTGTGACCCCTCTTCCTTCCTCTGTAGTCGGACAGTCCAGAGGAGATGCACAGCTGGATAAAGGCCATCTCTGGAGCCATTGTGGCCCAGCGGGGGCCTGGACGCTCAGCTGCCTCTGTACGTATTCAGTCTGGGGCTGGGCCTGAGCCACTGGTCCTCCATACTGGCTCTGCCTGGGACCCACAGGGTGTCACAACTTTCAACACTTTAGTTCCAGCCTTGTATTACATGACACACCTGGTTCACTAACCAAGGGCTTGATGGTTAGTTGAATGAGGTGTGTTTGTGCTGGGCTAGAATAAAAGCCTGCACGACATGTGGGTGCCCAGGAAGAGTATTTTGAGATCTCTGCTCCGAGATGGAGACACTTGACTGTCTTTGCAGGGAACCATATTTGATCGAAATCCGCTGTTCCGGTTTGGCTAGAGTGTCTCTAGTTAGTCTGTTTCTGGCTGTTGAAGAGTAAACGTTAAGATCCGGGTTGGATGTAAACCATTCACCCACCCACCAGCCCAGCTTAGAAACTCCAATCACAGTTGGGGGAGGGGTTCCAGGTTTTTCATTGACATACTGCAGGTGTAGCTTACACTACAGTACCCAAGGCAGTATTCTATCTCTACTCGACCTGGTGACGCTGCTAGATACCCCACCTCGAACCGTAACCGACGGTCACACCCGCACAGAATAGAAACCTCCACCTCCAAATCCAGCCACTCTCCTGTTCTCTCTCTCCTCCTTGCCTCTCTCCCTCTCTTGGCCGGAGTGTCCTCCCCCCATTCTCTCTCTCTCTCTCTCTCTCTCTCCTAACGAAGCTGTGCACTACTGTGTTGTTGCAGATGCGTCAAGCCCGTCGGCTGTCGAACCCTTGTATACAGAGGTATACATTCCGCAATGGTGAATGCAGCACGTATGTGATCCCCCGTGTCAGTCGAGCAGCTTAATTTCTGTTTTGCCAAGTAGTAGTCCTAGGTTGCGTCTGAAATGGCACACTATTCTTTAAACAGTGCGCTACTTTTGACCAGGGGGAGCTCTGGTCAAAAGATGTGCACTATGTAGGGAATAGGGTGCCATTTCAGACACAGTCCTGGTCCAGTATAGTGGAATGAAGCTTTGACTGCTTATTCCCCTCTGAAACACCCAAGCAAGCCCAGTCACTAGATAATAGATAGACTTCCATCTCATGCTTGAGTGCTGTTCATTAGCCCCTCCCCCTTCTCCATCCTAACTGTTCTGGACAGACATCCTCTAATCTGCCATTGATTGACCAGACTAACTCGCCTGGTCCACATGACCTCACTCCTCCTCCTTCCAGAGATCAGTATCGACTGGTCTGTTTTTGACTAGGCTTCTTGGAAAACTTCCTCTGGCATCACTGGTTACCTTCTTCCTCAACTGATTTGAACACATTTCTAACACATTTTGTGACTTCCAGGTCAGTTTGTGGCCATTTTTTTTTACTGAGATCCAATTCCTTTATACAGACAATGGAGGGATAAAATGAAAAGGGCCTTCTATCTGGCCTCCATGTGCAAGCAAATATTCCACATAGATACCACTTACGTCACTGGGTTCCAATGTAGGGTGGGGCGCTGTAGTGCAGTAGTCTGTAGTACAGTAACCTGTCGCTGGTATCTAGGCCTAAGGCTGGTGTTGCATGTTCCCCGATCTATCCTAGAAACACACGCACACACACACACACACACACACAGTATATCTTCATTCATTCTTTCATTCATTCATTGGCTTCAACATTATACACTTACCAACTTTGAGACTTTTTAACACTTCCACGTGTCTTTTAAAGTCTCTAGTTACCGTTTTGGTTTGGGGAAAGTGTGTCTAGTAGTTTGAAGCCTTTCATGCTCTCTAATGACCCAGTAGTACTGTGATTCTTGTCAACATGTCGTCGTGCACCCCCACCCCTTCAACACACACTTACGTTCTCCGAGCTCTACCCATTTATTCTGGTTTCATCCCTCTGTCCTTCTTGTCTCAAATCTCACCCTGTGTGTCACTTTTTCCACTTTTTCACTCGCCATTCCTCAACAGGTTTTTAGCTCGTCGTAACCGGTCATCTTTTCGCTAACGTTTGGCCATCTGTTTTCTTTGTTTTGTCTCTGTCGTGTTTTTCAGAGAGTCAAATGTGACAGTGAGATACTAACATTTCCCAAGTGAGCTCTACTGTACATCCACTCTCTACTGTGCCACCACTGTCTGTGCTGCCATCCTCCTTCTTCAACTACATCTGCTGCCTCAGTCTGCCGCTGCTTCCCTCCAGCTTCCTCCACTACTCCTCTTTGCTCCTGCACCACTATAGATACTACCACTGCTTCAACTACTGTTGATGCTGTCCTGCCTCCCTTTGCCACCCTGTGCCACTGCCCCTGCTACAGTGCTGTGACTGACCTGACTGACTCCCCTGCATCCAGTGCTTCTGAATCTGAATGACTTTGTCCCCCTCCCTACCTCCGTTCCCTCCCCCAACACTCTGCAGGAGCACAGCGACCACACCCCCTCCACCTTCTACTGTAGCAGCAATCAGGCGGGACCCCCCATCCCTCGCTCGCCCATCCAGGCAGAGCTCCCCTACCACCAGCCCCAGGGGGGCCCGGGCCCTGACCTGGGACAGCCAGGACTTCTTGGGCCTGCTGCCCTGGCGAGGCCACCAGGGGGCACCACCACCGCACCGCTCCCGCCTCTCTCTCCAGGAGACCCCCCGTCTGTCCAAGTGAGCGCCTCGTCCCGTTACCCCACCAACGCCCACCAGGAGGAGCTGTCGCCATGGAGACGGCGCAGCAAGGTAGAGGGCGACCAACCGGAACTCTCCTCCCTCAGCTTCGAGGACTCAGACCTGCATGTCAGCCAGGTGTGAGCCTCTAACCCTGACCCCTCCTGTCAGGAATCACACTGACAGAAAGGGGACTGGACATAGTGGACAGTCATCAACAACGACAAGAGGAAAGCCAATCAAACGTGACCAATCCGAGCCAACCTGGCCCTCAGGAAGACAGGAAGTGGTCCCTGGCTGTGACCGTTGATCGTCTACTCTCCCCTGTATCCAGACCCTCTCTTAACACAGCAAAGGGCCTGATGTTTCAGGGCAAGGAGATGCCGTCAGATGTTCTATTTCAGTCTCTTTCGTTGTTGATATTTCTGTTGAGTGTTGCTCTTTCTCTCTTGTTGTTGGTATTGTAATGATTCCTGAACATCCTCCCCTCCCCATTGGCTCAAGAGGTGGACTGGGTTGGCTACTCTGCTGAGAAAGTCACTAATCATTTTTTTTGTCATTATTTCCCACTCCACTTCCTCCTCCCAGGCGTCACTTGATTTACTGTTATCGGGGTTGTTGGGACTAATATATAAAAAAAAAGGGGGCTAGATGTTATTTGTGTTCATAGTTATGCAAGTGAAAAAGTTGTAACTGTTGTCAATGAGACGACCCCACTCATACACGAAAACATACACGTGTGGTGTAGATTTGTGTGAACTTTTAACATGACCATTTTAGTTTCTATCCAAAGCATGCCGTTGTTGAAGCACATCATGAGACATGGAACCACATCCTGAAGATAACTTAGCAGATGAATTTCCCTGCCGCTTTCTTACTTTCAGCTACGTTTTTAGAAAGAAAGTGGGTGTTAAGTGTTATATTTCTGGTTTTTATTCATCATTCAAATAGATACGCTTTGAGTCCTTCTGTTCATCTGAGAGTTACACCTGTTGTGTTTTAGGCGCTCTCTCGTTCTCCCTCTCTCTCTGTCACACACACACACACACACACTGTCACACCTCTGTTTTTTTTTTGCCAAATGAAGTCCTGCACTGTATTGTACGTGCCTGCCAATGTTAGCATGCATTTGAATAGAGACTTCTCCCTCAGGAGGACATAAACAGTACATGTATGTGTACAACACATCTATAGGCCTCTTGGCAGGGCCTTTCAAATGGCACTTTGTGGGCAGATAAGCTGCTCACTGCCCTTGGTCTGTTTTATGGGTGTTCCTTTGTGGTCCGCTTCTCTTTTCTACTGTGCGACTATTTTACTACTTTACCGTACGCTGTGACAGTTTGTGTGTCTGTGGGGAGGCGTTCTGTGCCTCTCAGCTGTACTGTTCCTGTAACTTGTTACTGTGTTGCACACCTCTACTGTATAGCTGGTAAAGTGCCTGCATTCTCTTTATAGAGAGAAGGAAAAAAAAAACAAAGATATTTTGACCCTTTTAATTGTGTACCTGATGTTCTGAATCATGTGCATTATTTATTAAGTGGAGTTTGAAAATAAATCAATGGATTTAAGTTGGAGTGACTTTGCTTCTTATTTGTTTTGACTTGAATCATTTAAATAATGTCTTTTTTTTAGGTTGGATGCGGTCAAAACAGAAAATTGACACTAGTGCTGAAGGAAGGAACCACAAGCCAGTGTTTTGCTCAAATATTTTTCTATTACATGCAATGTCTGCTATGTTCACTTCTTTTGTAACCCCCAACTTTTCCACCGTGTTATTGTAGATTGCATTTAGAGGTGTAACTCATTTTTACAGTGTTTTAAAAGTTGACACATCAAGGCCTGGTAAGACCATAGGAAAGGACTTGGCAACGCAGGGCTCTACTGCCATCTGTTGGCCTTGCTTTTTGGCATCTATGGCCAACTGAGATATTTACCAAATGTCTCTCATTCATCTCAATTTGGTGTTCCGAACAAAGGTGAATTCCATCAGTCTGACTGATCAAGGCCACATCATACACTTAAGACTGTGTCCAGAACGGAACCCTATTTCCTGTATAGTGCCCCAGAGCCCATACGGATCTGGTGAAAAGTAGTGCACAAAACCTAAACTTAGAGATGGCCAGTCCCTCACACTGACCAGTTGGAAGGAGCTGTCTGTTGTGACCGAGATGTCCCTGCTATCTCGTAGTAAACCCAGCTGGAATCCATCGTGCTCTGGGAGCAGGCCAGGCCTGACTCACTGTCACAGTGTTATGATGCACAGAGCCAGGTATGAGGAAACAAATCCTGCTCAAAAGCTCTTGTTTGGATGGGGAACCAATTGAGAGAGAGAGAGAAAGAGCAGGGGGCTCAGTATTCCAACCATGTACTAATGATGCTAGGCCCTCCTTTTCTGCCTCTATTAGTCTTACTATTACACAAACGTACATCTAATAAAAACACTCAGAAATAAAAAACTGCTTAAACATATTGGAACAGGTCTCAAGAGTTTGGATGTTACTGGCAGGGATTTGGTGTGGCCAAAGCTTGTTGTAGCAAATTGCATTGAGGACTCAACAATTGGAATCCCTCGCCATTCCCGAGTTCAGGTTTGAGTAACTCTGACTTTGACTCAAACGGACATTCGTAGAGCTTCGTTAGAAGTGTCAGTTCACACGTAATGGGCTCGTATTGAGAAGGATGTGCTTGCCAGATAGTGGAACTCTAAAGAACACAAGCAGGAGACCCACTGGGCACAGACGTCAATTCAACGTCTATTCCACGTCGGTTCAACGTCATTTCATTGACGTGATGTGGAAACAACGTGGATTCAACCAGTGTTTGCCCAGGAGGAAACGACCACTGGGAAATCTATCTATATTGATGACTGCGGTGAGTGAAGTTGAACAGTTGACCTCTCCTCTGATGCCACCAATGCCAGTTAAAATCAACAGTGCTGGCGGGTTGCACTTCCGGCCATCGTTTTATGTGGATGATAGCGTAAACATGAATCTTCAAGCTGGCCTCTGCTCTCATCTCGAAGAGCCCCCTAGCTGTTATCTGTAGTTATATAACAGGTGCAGAGTTGTTTTGGTCACATGGGGAACTAGCGACCTAGTCATGCAGGTTGGACACCACAGTGTAATGATGCTATGAAGACAGCATGGTCTCTAGCCACTGATCCCAGGTCTGTCCTGCCAGGTCTGGTTATACGCATCTGGTCCGTTCTGATCCCAGGCCTGTTCTGCTGATCCATGGCTGTTAGGGCCAGGTGTACGCATCAGGTCCGTTCTGATCACAGGGCTTTTCTAAATATTTAGGGCTAGTTGTACGAATCAGGTCCATCCTGTCAAACCCAGAGCCCTTGGCGGGGAGTGATGATGTCAGCAATGATGACATGGCCCCTAACAGAGGCCTCTAAGTGAGTCAAGGACAACATAAACAGCTGGAGGAACTCTGTAACCACAACAACGGGAGTAAACAGAGCCTGCATGGTCCGCCCCAATGTGTGTCAATGGCCGCGTCCAGCCCTAGGCTGGGTCCAGCTCATTATTTTCCTAGGGTGCTGAGGATTTCTCCACACTGGTCCCTGGGTGCTTAATGGAGATCACTCACAATGAGAGAGTGGTGTGAGCCTAACATCTGCACAGCCAGAGAACACAGCAATCCAACCCACCCTCTCTACTTCCTTCCCTCCCTCCCTCCTTCCTCCTCGATTCATCGCTCTGTGTGTGTGTGTGTGTGTGTGTGTGTGTGTGTGTGTGTGTGTGTGGTCACTAACACACCCACTTTAGTGTTACTTAAGAGATGCTTGATTCCAGCTGTTACAATGTGATGGAGCAAAAGTGTATCTGAATGTTAGATATGATGCTACCTCTATATACATTTCACTGGTTCTGAGAAACCCCAGACATTACAGTACATGTGACATAATATGGCCAATACATTTCCTGCTCAGCTAATCACTGCTTTGTATGCCTGGCTTCCAGTTTCTTCTTCCATACCTTCTATGATGTTGCCAGACACAGCTGGCAAGCAATATGATCGATCACATGATCTAAATTCGGATAAAGACACAAACAGTCCAAGACCTCCACTACCAAAACAATGTTCAAAACAAAACTGTAGTTAAATTGACCTGGAATAGTTAGCTCTCCACTCTGTCACTGCATTGCTGTAATTAACTTCATTTCCCCCACGTGTATAGTTTATTTCCTGTTGTAAAAAATAATAAGCGCTCCCAGATGAAATGAAAGTGAACAATAAATGTTACAAGAGATTACGTAAATTTGACATCAATGTCACTTCGGCTCACGTTTTCCAACCAACCGTCTACTCTAAACACCAACACAGACCTATAAACTTCCAGACTGCGTTGCTGAAGCACCACTGCTGGGCCCCTGAGGTCTCCTTGAGCAACTTTACAGTCCCTTAATCTGTTAGAAAGAGCTACACTTGCTTCGTCAGCACTTGGTCGACACTTCTAAGCTTCTTAATCAATTTAATGGACCATACAGCAGCACTTCTGCACCTACTAAGAGAAATGGTAGAACTCAGCTGGATCTTTTCCCCACCAGTACGGTTCAGGATAGAGGACAATGTGTTCCCATAGAAAGATGGCTCTCTACAGCCAACTCTGGTTAACAAACATCCCCAAAGATTGCCAATATATTTTGTCAACAGGACAATGAGAATTGGGAGTCTTGTTCAGGGATTATTCAGTAAAGAACATTGTCTCCTGTGACTAATGTGGCTTTCTTTGCCTTCCAGCACCAGTGTGCTGCAGTCCACTATGACTGTACTGTTGATCTTTCTCCCGCCAACTGCTGGTCGCTCTCGTTTCTCAGCCATAATGGGGATGTGCTGTAGCACTGGCAGTAGCATGACATGTGCCAGTAACATGGAAGGTAAACAGGATATGTCCTGGACAAGGGTGGGGAACTAGACGACCTCTGGTCAAAACCCTGTTGGTTCTGCTTGTGGTGTCTGGGCTGGCAGAAATAACATTAAAAGAGCATTGCCATTCAGCCATTCCTGATATTCATAGTGTCTTGTCCCCCAATGAGCATGAACGTTCTTACTTGTCAGCATCCACAGTATTACATGAGCTACAGTAAAGTTATGTTTCTTGTGGTGGTGATGTTGAGTCAAAGGTAAATTGGATCATAGCTGTGGTGATGGGAATGGGTTGAGACTCGTTATCTTTGCGGGTCCTGTTGAGTGTGTCTATGTGTTGATGATGGGGCTGTGAAAAGCGAGCGGGTGTGACTCATATGTACTGGGGCAGCCAGGTTCAGAAGACATGGCGGAGGGGATGGAGAGGGGTGGAGCTCTGTTTGACTCCCCTCCAGCATCACTCATAAACTGTGATGAGATGTCGAGGGTCCCATGAAACGGCCCTTACAACAACAAAAAACACATGAAAAAACACGTGTGAGCAAATCACGTGAAAAATGTCCCAATAATTCTCATGAGTCAGATATGTGGTTTTCAGACATATGTGTGAAGTTTCACATAAAACTTTCCCTCGTGTTATTGTTTCTGGTTTTCACCTCATTTCCACACATCTATTTTTCTCCCATCCCGGGTCCATCAAGGACAATCCCTGCTTAGCTTTAGAAACAAACCAGCAGTGGGACGCAGGGTGCTATGTTGCTGGTATTCATTTTTTGAAACTTGCAGTTGGAAAAAGGCAGCAAAAGCAAAGGCTAGTATAACAGCCATCGATAGGGACAATTACAGGAAAGAGGGAGGTGTTTTATTCAATCGCGCATCCATTTACAAATAATTTGTTACGCGCATTTATAAATGATTTCCTTGCATTATTTTGCCTTGCTATGAATACTTTGGGGTTTATGTTTCTATTTCAATATCATTCTTTTTGTTTGCAATACTAGGAATTTTGTTCTTTATTTATTTAAGCAGGGAGTCGCCATTGAGACCAGGGTCTCCTTTCACAAGGGAGCCTTGCATACATCATTTCTAAATCATAATGTGCTTTAAAACTGGAAAAAACAGATTTACCTAGTTCGGTTGGGACCCGAGGAACCTCAAGAGTTAATCAACCTTGTGAACGTGTTTGGTATCTCATGTTTTTTAATATTTGGAACAGGAAAGTCTGAACCTGGTGCAGTAGAGATTTGCAAACAGAAAGGGAATAATGAGGTGATCTACGGGACTTTAATGAGGACCAGCCAACCTTTTGATACAGGATGCAGCGCTGAGTATTAAAACTGTCCCCTGTGATAAATCGAAGGGCGCTGTAGTAGACAACATCCAAAGGTTTAAGAGTATGCTGCAATCTGTTAAACGGTGTCACCGTAGTCAAAAACTGGCAGGAAAGTTGACTGTACGATCTGCTTCCTGCTATGAGGCAAGATTTATTTCTTAAAAAGAAGCCCGCTTTAAATCTTAGCTTTTTAACTAGCTCATCCATGTGTTTTGTTAACATTACTTTGTCGATCCAAGTGCCCAGATATTTATAGGGGGGAACCCGGTCGATGGAAGAACCATCCAATGAATAAATATGTAGTCCATCTGATTTTTTTTGAGAGAATTAGAGAACAGCATTCTGTATATTTAGACTTGCCCGCATTAAGTAAACGTTTTAAACCAGACAGGGCTTTCTGTCAGGCAACAAAGTCAGATTGCAGCTCTAACATAGCCTGGTCAACAGTTGGGGCAATGGCAAACATAAGTGTCATCTGCATACAGATGAATATTACAAGAGAACTATTTATATAAACAGTCAAGAGAACATGTCCCAATACCGACCCCTGCGGTACACCTTTTGTAATATCCAGGAAACTAGACTTGACACCATCTGAAATCACACGTTGTGTCCTATCTGAAGGATCATTCTCAAATCACTGGCAAGAAGCCTGATCCAGGCCTCTTTCAGTCAGGCTTTGAATAAGAATGTTATGGTCAACAGTGTCGAAGGCCCTGGAAAGGTCTATAAATAAGACAGCACAATGTTTTTAATGATCTAGGCAATTTAACACATCTAAAACAAGTGTAGCAGCTGAAACGGGGCTATATCCAGGTCTAAAACCAGACTGGTGCACATTTAGAATAGAATGAGAAGTTTAAAAAGGATTACCTGAGAGCTGGCCAGGGATTCTAAACCTTTGGAAGGGCAAGATACAGTGCATTCGGAAAGTATTCAGACCCCTTCCCTTTTTCCACATTTTGTTATGTTGCAGCCTTATTCTTAACTTGATTAAATAAACAAAATCCTCATCAATCTACACACAATACCTGATAATGAAAAAGGAAAAATCTGTTTTTTATAAATTTTTGCAAATGTGTTAACAGTAAAAAATAAAAATAAAATCCTTATTTATATAAGTATTCAGACCCTCTGCTATGAGACTCGAAATTGAGCTCAGGTGAATCTTGTTTCCATTGATCATCCTTGAGATGTTTCTACAACTTGATTGGAGTCCACCTGTGGTAAATTCGATGGATGTGACATGATTCGGAAAGGCACACACCTGTATCCCTCAGTTGGTCTCTCAGTTGACAGTGCATGTCAGAGCAAAAACCAAGCAATGAGGTTGGAGGTATTGTCTGTAGAGCTCCAAGACAGGATTGTGTTGAAGCACAAATCTGGGGAAGGGTATCAAACAATTTCTGCCTTCATTGAAGGTCCCCAAGAACACAATGGCCTCCCTCAATCTTAAATGGAAAAAGTTTGGAACCACAAAGACTCTACCTAGAGCTGGCCACCCGGCCAAAATGAGCAATTGGGGAGAAGGGCCTTGGTCAGGGAGGTGACCAAGAACCCGATGGTCACTCTGACAGAGCTCCAGAGTTCCTCTGTGGAGATGGGAGAACCTTCCAGAAGGACAACCATCTCTGCAGCACTCCACCAATCAGGCCTTTATGGTCGAGTGGCCAGATGGAAGCCACTCTTCAGTAAAATGCACATGACAGCTCGCTTAGAGTTGCCAAAAGATTCTCTGGTCTGATCAAACCAAGATGGAACTCTTTGGCCTGAATGCCAAGCTTCACGTCTGGAGGAAACCTGGCACCATCCTTACGGTGAAGCATGGTGGTGGCAGCATCATGCTGTGGGGATGTTTTTCAGTGGCAGGGACTGGGAGACTAGTCAGGATCGAGGGAAAGATGAACGGAGCAAAGTACAGAGAGATCGTTGATGAATACCTGCTCCAGAGTGCTCAGCACCTCAGACTGGGGTGAAGGTTCACCTTCAAACAGGACAACAACCCGAAGGACACAGCCAAGACAACGTAGGAGTGGCTCGGGACAAGTCTCTGAATGTCCTTGAGTGGCCCATCCAGAGCACGGACTTAAATCTCATCGAACATCTCTGGAGAGACCTGAAAATAGCTGTGTAGCGACACTCCCCATCCAACCTGACAGAGCTTGTATTAAAGTAGTCAAAAGTTTAGTATTTGGTCTCCTATTCCTAGCACACAATGATTACATAAAGCTTGTGACTACAAACTTGTTGGATGCATTTGTTGTTTGTTTTGGTTGAGTTTCAGATTATTTTGTGCCCAATAGAAAGTTATAGTAAATCATGTATTGTGTCATTTTGGAGTCACATTTATTGTAAATAAGAATATAATATGTTTCTGAACACTTCTACATTACTGTTGATACTACTATGATTACAGATAGTCCTGAATGAATCGTGAATAAGGATGAGTGAGAAAGTTAGAGGCACAAATATCATACCCCCCCAAAAAATGCATGTCTTGGGGGTATGATATTTGCATGTTGTAACGGTTGTCGTACTCCTCCTTCTCCTCCTTGGACGAGGAGAGGAGAGAGGGATCGGAAGACCAATGCGCAGCAAGGTATGTAGACATACTGATTATTTAGACAGACGAAACACGGGAAAAACACTTGGAAAAATACAAAATAACAAAACGAAAAAGTAGACAGACCTGAACTATACGAACTTACATATAACACGAAGAACGCACGAACAGGGAAAATAGACTACACAAAAAGAACAATGTACAAACAAACCGAACAGTCCCGTATGGTGCGACAAACACTGACACAGGAGACAACCACCCACAACGAACACTGTGAAACAACCTACCTAAATATGACTCTCAATTAGAGGAAACGCCAAACACCTGCCTCTAGTTGAGAGCCATACCAGGCAACCCTTAAACCAACATAGAAACCGAAAACATAGAATGCCCACCCAAACTCACGTCCTGACCAACTAACACATACAACAAACTAACAGAAATAGGTCAGGAACGTGACACACGTCTGTAACTTTAAAGTTGGAGCGAGTAGGTTTAGTTATCAAATTAGTTATATTTAGCTCAGTACAAATATATTTCATCCTTATATTTTCAGCCTATCTGAAACTGGCATCAACCAATCCAGATTAAAATCACCCAAAATGAATAATTCAGATTTAGATATAATAATAATTCAGACAGTAATTCAGACAATTTGCTTAGAGCACAAATTTCTTTAATATTAATTGCACAAAGTAACTCGCCCCACTAAGGAATTGCACCATATAATAACTCTATGACTCTACTAAAGGTGTTTAAAGCGGCAATCTTTAATTGAAACATTAACAAAGTGTACTCCCCGCCAAAGTGTTCTCCCCGTTTCAGTAAAAAGCTGAGGGATGGGGCTGGAGAAATGCAACCGCTCTCAAATCCATAGACTACGCTATGGATGCAAGGACTGACCATCCATGATATCAATATTATAGTTTTAACCATGTTTTTTAATCTATACAGTAGTTGTTTAACTTGGATGTAGCAACTAAGGATGGCGTCTTTAACAGGCAGTGTCGCCATTTGAAAGTGATCCACTAACCTGGCCCCCAAAAATGTATTCTGTCCACTGTTCCGCGAATGTCCCGCAAAATTGTTCCCTTGTCCCGCATTTATACTTTTTAGATGTGGTCACCCTTATTCCACCGGTGGAAACATTGCTACTACAACATGTTTTAGAACCATCTTTTCACATGTGAGGAGAATAACATTATTTCAACCCCATATGAGAATCTGCAGTTCCACATGCAAAAGTGAGATTTTTACAGTTGGAGTTTTCTTACATGTGAAACGGCATATTTGATTTTCACTTTCACATGTGGATATTGCAAGTTCACATGAAAAACTATGGGGACGTTTTTCACATATGAGACTGCAAATGTGATTTTAACGTGAATGGTTTTCACATGTGAAAATGCAATTCCACGTGTAAAATTCAGATTTTCATATGTGGAATTTTCTTACATGTGAACCTACAAATGAGATTTTCACGTGATTGATTTTCATATTGGAACTTGCAATTCCACATGTGAAAGTGAGATTTTTGAATGTGAATGTTTTTCACGTATGAAACTGCAAAGTCGATTTTTACAAGGGATTGTTCTTAATTAACATGCGAAAGTTTTCACACCCCTTGACTTTTTCAATATTTTGTTGTGCTACAGCCTACATTTGAATTGGATTTCATTTAGATTTTGTGTCACTGATCTACACACAATACACCATAATGTCAAAGTGGAATTATGTTTTTAGATTAGTTTTATTTTTTATTAATACAAAATAATTAATAGCTGAAATGTCTTGAGTCAATAAGTATTCAACCTCTTTGTTATGGCAAGCCTAAATAACATCAGGAGTAAAAATTAGCTTAACAAGTCACATAATAAGTTGCATGGACTCATTGTGTGCAATAATGGTGTTTAGCATGATTTTTGAATGACTACCGCACCTCTGTACCCCACAGTATCTGTCAGGTCCATCAATTGAGCAGTGACTTTCAAGCACAGATTCAACCACAAAGACAAGGGAGGTTTTCCAATGCCTCACAAAGAAGGGCACCAATTCGTAGATACATTTTTTTTTAAAGCAGACATTGAATATCCCTTTTAGAATGGTGAAGTTATTAATTACACTTTGGATGGTGTATCAATTACACCCAGTCATAACAAAGACACAGGCATCCTTCCTAACTCAGTTGACGGAGAGGAAGGAAACCGCTTAGGGATTTTGCCATGAGGTCAATGGTGATTTTAAACCAGTTACAGAGTTTAATGGCTGTGAAAGGAGAAAACTTGGGATGGATCAACAACATTGTAGTTACTCCACAATACTAAACTAAATGACAAAGACTAGGGAGGATGTTTTTTTTATAAAAAGAAAAGGAGTATAACTAAGCACAGGCAAAGTCCTAGAGGAAAACCTGGTTCAGTCTGCTTTCCAGCAGACACTGAGAGACAAATCCACATTTCAGCAGGACAATAACCTAAACACAAGGCCAATTATACACTGGAGATACTTACTAAGATGACATTGAATGTTCCTGAGTGGCCTAGTTACAGTTTTGACTTAAATTGCCTTTAAAATCTATGGCATACTTGACAATGGCTATCTAGCAATTATCAACAACCAACTTGACAGAGCTTGAAGAATTTGTTAAAGAATAATGGGCAAATTATTGTACAATTCATGTTTGCAAAGCTCTTAGAGACTTACCAAGAAATACTCCCAGCTGTAATCGCTGACAAAGGTGATTCTAATATGTATTGACTCAGTGGGTTCAATATTTATCTCGTCAAAATATATTAGTGTTTCAGTTTCCATTAATTGAAAAAACAAATCGAAATTTTCTTCCACTTTGAAATTACAGAGTATGTTGTGTAGATGGCAAAAAAATAAATAAATAATTAAATACATTTTAATCCCACTTGGTAACACATCTAAATGTGTAAAAAAGTAAAGGGGTGTGAATACTTTGTGAAGGCACTGTAATACAGTACATGTACTATATTACACTTTGATTCAGTCAACTCTGACAATCGTTGATGTACTACTGATCTAGGGTTGATGTTAGTGGTTTTCTGTAGTGGCATCCTAGAGAAAGCTAGTTATGATCATACGTCACCATTTCCTGTCACAATCTGTCAAATCCTACAAGTGATCAACACGACTCCCAAACACTCCCAATGCTCTCACTCCCGGTGGATATGATAGAAAGGGAGAGTAGACTGTTTCTCCAGCATAAGTGCCTGTGAATTAGTGTTACATTCACTGTAGCTGTCGACACTTAGACAAACAGAGAGCGCTCTTGCTGTTCCTGTTGCCTTGTAGTCAGTCCTTAGGTCATACTAAAGGCCTCCCTCAGGTCTACTCAAACTCTATGGGTCTCTATGGCAATGAGGGAGGTAACGTTAACACATACAAACACAGTCCGTTTCACAGCACTCGTGGAAATGACTGTTGCGAGCATCTGTCGTTTAAAATGGAATATGAGTTTAGGGTAATCGGTCAATCCATTCCAAACAGCACATGGAAGTGATTACATTTGCTTTTGAGTTCGTGTAGAATGCCATGGAATGGATGAGCATTCCGGAATACTGACGTAGACATTAAGGGCTCTCGGAATAATGTGATACGCCTCTGTAGCATGCAGAAACCTTTGACTTAATCCTGACCCACTCCGAGAGGGGAGACAACACGGGCGGATGCCTGGCCCCTACCCAGACCATCAACCCCAAAAACAAAGGGATGCAACCCTGAACGTTTAAAACTGAACTGCGATAACCTTTGCATTCAATTCATTCCATCACTTTTCCTGCTGTAAATTCAACTTCAGAGGATTGTATGCATTTTGTTGACAACTGCACCAAGCATATGGTGGCTTTTGTTTTTACGTAACCAGTTTGTTTAACATTGATAGTCAGGCAATGGAAATGTCAATGATCAACAGGCATGGAGTTGCTTCTGGCGTCTTTTACTTGCAGCACAACAATAATTAGGCCTTGTCCAGTGCAGTAACTGAATCTATAGTAGGCCTACTCAATTATACACAGTGGAAATTGAAGGGTAGGCTTATGCTACTACAAGAGCAAAAGTGTATTGACATATTCTCTTTGCTCAACTGAATGAAGCAATGTATCCTATAGGAACATAGAACAGTATACGCAGTTTGAAATGAACTCCGTAACACTCTGACATTGTGTTTGTAAGGGGGTGGGTGGAGGAGGCACGCATACTGCACCCTCTGCACATCAGAAGAGTCCACCAATCGCCTGTCTTGTTTATATTGCCACAACGTGCCAGTTGCCTTTATAAACTCTGGAACCTCACACAGCAGCCTCACAGAGCGAGTTAGAGCATCTTTGTCGACTGACAGCAGTAGACCAACAAAGCTCAATTTAGTGAATAACGTCTGACATTTATTTGCAAATGTATGTAACGTTTATTTATGCAGATCAAAAAAAAAATTTGTAGAAAGTCGTAAAGTTTAAAGAGTAGTTTTGTGGCAACTTTGTACATTTTTAGATACTTTAATATTGAACAATGTTTTGGTCCGTCTTCTGCGCAACTTTTCTTCTTGCTCCTTTAGTTTGCGAGTCAAGAGCCAAGCGATATGTCATCGGCTGTCCAGATAAATGTGACAAATTTCTATGTCCCCCGATCCCTGCGGACTGTATGGCCGGCGATATCCTTGACCAATGCGACTGCTGTCCGGTCTGTGCGCACGGAGAAGGTGAGGTATGCGGCGGCACGGGGAGACTAGGGGACCCGGAGTGCGGAGAGGGCATGGACTGCTCGATATCGGACGGAATTGGGGTGTCCGCCACTGTAAGGCGTCGGGGCAAAAACGGTGTGTGCGTCTGCAAAGGTGCGGACCCGGTGTGCGGCAGTGACGGGGTGTCCTACCGAAACATCTGCGAACTGAAGAGATTGAGTAACCGGGCTCTGAAGCTTCAGCAGCCACCGATCATCTTCATACAGAGAGGAACCTGTAGCAAAGGTATGTGTCAATGTTGGAATTCAACATAATGTATCAAAATCACTGTATGTTTTGGTAGACCCATCAGCAAGCATGTACGATATTGTGCGCAAAACCATAATGTGTAAAGGGTGTAGGCCTCAACCAAATGGAGATGATATTATCCAGTGAATTGGTCTGCGGTAAATTATGCTCCCTAAATAATATGTTGCAAAGAAATGAAATGAAATGACTGTAAATATGAAGGTTCAAAGGGATCTGTTTCACAGTGGCGTAGAGCAGTTTGGACCCAGTGGTAGAGCCAGTTTGTCGAATGTATCACAATCACACCCAAGACATGTAACAGTAGCCTACCAGTCAAACTAGACAGAGCTTTAGTATGTTGAAATGTTTTTCACAAGGAGATAAGTGATGTTAATGATATCGTGTCTAAAAAAATATCTTAAGTTGTTGGTTAATAATACATTTTAATGCAGTTTGATTGACATGTCAGTGGTGTGCCTTCATGGCTGTTTTGACTAATTAAGTGACTTGTAGGGCTCCACATGCAGATAGTTTGATCTGAGTTGGCACAAAGCTGGCTGCAAACATTAGCTCTCAGCACTTCAGTACGTCAGTTAAGTGCATCTTACGCCAGAGGCCTTTCATTCCAAAGTCACATTTTATTATATTAATACAGGGTCAAAACCGTTTTGAAATCGGACTTTCTTGGGAACTTGGTGTATGCAGTGTAAATAAATACTGGCTTTCTGCCGATGTGTATAGTTGTGATGCTTGGCCTTGAGGTATATATCGAGAAAACACACACACACACACACACACACACACACACACACACACGCACACACACACACAGCTGTGAACACACCATTCACACCTAGATCAGTAGCTACAGTAGAGCCTCTCTGTTATAACTTGAGCCCTATCAGATTAGACAGACGACAGAGCACAGGAAGGTGAAATCTCAGCTCAGCCCCTGTCTGAACATTTGAGTATCCAACTCCTGCTCCCCGCTCTTCACTCCCTCCTCCTCCTCTCCCTCATTTTCATCCTCTTCCTCCTCCTTCTCCTCCCTCTCCTAACTCTTGAACACAAAACTCCGTCCCAGATTCTAGGACTCTGTTTCCCCCCTTCAGGTCAGAGGACTGGCTTACCTTGATATGAGTTTACCTCACCACCCCAAAAATAGCTGTTTCACTCAACAACCGAGCACAGGACCGCTCAGAGCTGAGTGAGGTCTCCAGGAGTTTCAGCCAAGCCAAAGATCTGGAAGGTCTCTGAGTCACATGAGCTGCTTCCACCTGTGATGTCATAGCATCTGGTCCTGATGGAGTCAGTAGATTGTATAACTTGTACCAGATGGATCCAGATCTAGGTCAAATTCTACAGTCATAGAGCCCTGTTTTGTCAACCCATTTCTTCACGAGGTGACTCGTTTCGCATTTGTACAGTACGTGTGACTGACAGACATGGATACAAGATCAACGAAACACTGTAGGTAGAAAGTTCACTGGGCTGGTGACTTAATACCTTTTGAATGGAAAGAAATGTGAATAAAATCTCCCACCATAACGTGTTTTGTACACAACAGATTTAGTTGGTTCAAATCAAATTGGTTTAGTTTTGTTTTATTTAATTGGTAGCTAAGTTAACTAATACTTAGTTAATACCTCTTTATTTATTTCTCTTGATGATGCTCTGTTCTCTGTTTGAGTGACACGATGGAGATTGCTGTGACAGACCATCTGACAGTGAAAGACCATCGCCCAGACTCTGAAGAGCTGAAGGGTGATCTGAAGGTAGTCAGATGGTCCAGACTGAAATGCAGCCTGCTACCCAGTGCGTTCAGTCGAGGGAGAGGGGCAGCTTCCGCATGGAAAAACGTAGAAACCACTGGTGTCAAGAGCATCATGGGAATAACAGTGGATGCTTGACTAGAATGCCCACGTGCAGGCATGGACACGCTGGTCACATGAATGGGCAGGGATGGATGGGTGATTGATTGATTGATTGATTGATTGACAAGCGTTGTTTCAAGGACAAGGGCACAACGTTAGCCCAGCAGAGGTTTTGATCTATTGCGAATCGTGGTAGTATTTCAATAGACTCACAGATTCTGCAAGAAATCCCTCAAACATGCAGACCGTTGGAAATGAAAAATAACTTGTTAAAGTAGATTTATTCCACACAGTTGTCTTAGACCATATCTACAGTATTAGGTCATTACAATTACCCTTCCTGCCAGCCTCTGTCTTTCTATGTTCTCACTTCACTCAGAGAGTGTGATATGAGAGGGACCCATGCGGCCAGACAGCCAAGCCAAGTGTCAGTGTCATACAGTATAACTGATGGGCACTTCAGTGGGCAAAAATAGACTGGCCATGCCCTATATTCAAGAGATCTGCTAGGCAGAGAAACCCACATCTGTAAGGGTAGTGGGATATTATTTTCTCTCTCTACGTGATTTAAATTTGGTGTGTGTGTGTGTGTGTGTGTGTGTGTGTGTGTGTGTGTGTGTGTGTGTGTGTGTGTGTGTGTGTGTGTGTGTGTGCGTGCGTGCGTGCGTGCGTGCGTGCGTGCGTGCGTGCGTGCGTGCGTGCGTGCGTGCGTGAGTACGTGCGTGCGTGTGTGTGAGTCTGTTTTCGCGCGTGTGTGTCAAGAGTTTTCTGATTCCTCTCGCATATCATCCACAAAATATGTTTATCTTGGATGATAATTCCATTATGTTTAGCTAACTGGAGTCAAAACAACATGCCACAATACTACTTCTGTATATCTATTTCCCAACCTGCCTGTGTGTCTGTTCAATCATGCTGTAGGCTTTCATTTGCACCAAAGAGATGGTGTGACTCATAGTGATTAAGAAAGTCCTCAATTTACAGCATATTCTTTGATCTTTATAAAAAGGTATTTTTATGTGATTTGATTAAAGGCCATTTTACATGGCATGCCAGAGTGCATGTCTCTATCTGCAGGTCGGGTCGAGGGAATTTTTTTAGGTCTGTGAAACTCCTTAGAATGAGATAATATTAATGGAGCTGTTAGGACCTGTTGGATGGATACCATGTTGCCAGAAGCTAATACACCACAATGCAGAGCAAGGAGAATGTCTACGCATCATCCAGCATTGTGTCTGGCGCTATCTAGTGCTATTTAGAACCTAAAATGGTTCTTTGGCTGTCGCCATAAGAGAACCTTTTGAAGAACCCTTTTTGATTCCATGTAGAACCCTTTTGGTTCCAGGTAGAACCGTTTTGGGTCCCTTGTAGGACCCTTTCCACAGAGGGTTCTACATGGAATCCAAAACGCTTCTACGTGGAACCAAAACAAGTTCTCCCTGGAACCAAAAAAGGATTCTCCTGTGGTTACAGCCCGAAGGACCCTTTTGTAACCCTTTTTTCTTAGAGTGTAGGTGTCCGTGTGACTGTCTCTGTTGTTGTGGTTGGGGGTGATTGGGAGAGCTCAGTTCAGCCCATCTGCAATGCATTATGTTTAGCCTATCATAGGTTGTGTGAGACCAAACCACACCAAATAGGGGTTTTAAAAGAACTCTTTCATCAGTTTCCGAGGTGGGTTGGAAAGGTGCTATTTATTAGAAGGAGGAAATGGAGTATAGGCCTGGAGATATTCGTTAACTGAACCGACACAGATCCAAGTGGAAGAGATGAATAACCAAAGGAAAAGGGGTAATTGCAAACGTTTTTGCATGCGCTGCAGCTGTTACCGAACCAAAGTTGTGCAAGTTAAAATAAAGTGTTTTGGTTATACAAGTTCAGATTTGAGTCACTTCCTGAGTTTTATAAGCTCAGTGAGGAGATCAGAAGACTGACCATGCTGTACAATATCTAGCGTCAAAGCGAATCTTCCAATTTCCCTGTTTCAGATTGATCTGGATTCTGTCAGTCACACTACCCTTGTGGATGTCATCAATCGAGTTGTTTATATAGTGATATAGTGATGATAGGAGGCCAAATGCGCACTTAACGGTTGTTTATACAATGGCATGGTTGAATACTTGTTTCTGATTGGCTTGAAAGGCATTATAGAGCGTGCATTATTTCCCTATAACGCACAATATATTTGCGTGGTATAATTCAATGGCTACAGTTCATTCGTACGTGTCCTATGTTTGAGCTACTTTTTAGAGCAAAATTCGAATTGATAACATAATTGGTTGAATTCGAATTTCATAATGGCATGCCAGGACTGATGGCTTGGTTAGCTAAAATAGCAAGTCTGTTTGTTTGGTTACCATGGCAACTACTGTAGCTATCTAGTAAACTTGCTAGCTACTTCGGTGGATGCTGAACACATTTCTAGCGTGGCTCTGTGTGTTCTCTGGAAAATAATGCAACTCCATAGAAGGTCAGTTCCACTCCACTAGCGCGTCGTGGAACACACCTTCCACTTTATTCATTGTTTTCCAGAGAACGCATAGCCCCTGTTGATGATCTCTTACATATTATAGAGTATACAGTATGGGATATACAGTTGAAGTCAGACATTTACATACACTTAGGTTGGAGTCATTAAAACTCGTTATTCAACCACTCCACAAATTTCTTGTTAACAAACTATAGTTTTGGCAAGTCGGTTAGGACATCTACTTTGTGCATGACACATGTAATTTTTTCCAACAATTGTTTACAGACAGATTGTTTCACTTGTAATTCACTGTATCACAATTCCAGTGGGTCAGAAGTTTACATACACTAAATTGACTGTGCCTTTAAACAGCTTGAAAGATTCCAGAAAATTATGTCAGGGCTTTAGAAGCTTCTGATAGGCTAATTGACATCATTTGAGTCAATTGAAGGTGTACCTGTGGATGTATTTCAAGGCCTACCTTCAAACTCAGTGCACCTTTGCTTGACATCTTGGGAAAATCTAAAGAAATCAGCCAAGACCTCAGAAAAACAATTGTAGACCTCCACAGGTCTGGTTCATCCTTGGGAGCAATTTCCAAACGCCTGAAGGTACCACGTTCATCTGTACAAACAATAGTATGCAAGTATAAACACGATGGGACCACGCAGCCGTCATACCGCTCAGGAAGGAGACACGTTTCTGTCTTTTAGAGTTTCACGTACTTTGATGCGAAAAGTGCAAATCAATCCCAGAACAACAGCAAAGGACCTTGGGAAGATCCTGGAGCAAACAGGTACAAAGGTATCAATATCCACAGTAAAACGAGTCCTATATCAACATAACCTGAAAGGCCGCTCAGCAAGGAAGAAGCCACGGCTCTAAAACCGCCATAAAAAAGCCAAACTACAGTTTGCAACTGCACATGGGGACAAAGATCGTACTTTTGGAGAAATGTCCTCTGGTCTGGTGAAACTGTTTGGCCATAATGACCTTCGTTATGTTTTGGAGGAAAAATGCTTGCAAGCCGAAGAACACCATCCCAACCGTGAAGAACGGGGGTGGCAGCATCATGTTATGGGGGTGCTTTGCTGCAGGAGGTACTGGTGCACTTCACAAAATGGATGGCATCAGGAGGTAGGAAAATTATGTGGATATATTGAAGCAACATCTCAAGACATCAGTCAGGAAGTTAAAGCTTGGTCGCAAATGGGTCTTCCAAATGGATAATGACCCCAAGCATACTTCCAAAATTGTGGCAAAATGTCTTAAGGGCAACAAAGCTCTGACCTCAGTTCAATAGAACATTTGTTTGCAGAACTGAAAAAGCGTGTGCGAGCACGGAGGCCTACAAACCTGACTCAGTTACACCAGCTCTGTCAGGAGGAATGGGCCAAAATTCACCCAACTTATTGTGGGAAGCTTGTGGAAGGCTACCCGAAACGTTTGACCCAAGTTAAACAATTTAAAGGCAATGCTACCAAATACTAATTGAGTGTATGTAAACTTCTGACCCACTGGGAATGTGATAAAAGCTGAATGTGATAAAATAATAAAAGCTGAATGTGATAAAATACAAGCTGAAATAAATAATTCTCTGTACTATTATTCTGACATTTCACATTCTTAAAATAAAGGGGTGATCCTAAATGAACTAAGACAGGGAATTTTTACTGGGATTAAATGTCAGGAGTTGTGAAAAAACTGAGTTTAAATGTATTTGGCTAAGGTGTATGTAAACTTCTGACTACAACTGTATATACAGTACCAGTCAAAAGTTTGGACACACCACTCATTCAAGGGTTTTTCATTGTAGAATAATAGTGAAGACATCAAAACTATGAAATAACACATATGGAATCATGTAGTAACCAAAACAGTATATTTATATTTTATATTCTAGATTCTTTAAAGTAGCCTCCCTTTGCCTTGATGCAGCTCTGCACACTCTTGGCATTATCACTCAAGGACATTCAGAGACTTGTCCCGAAGCCATTCCTGAGTTGTCTTGGCTGTGTGCTTAGGGTCGTTGTCCTGTTTGAAGGTGAACCTTCGCCCCAGTCTGAGGTCTTGAGCGCTCTGGAGCAAGCTTTTCATCAAGGATCTCTCTGTACTTTGCTACGTTCATCTTTCCCTCGATCCTGGCTAGTCTCCCAGTCCCTGCCACTGAAAACATCCCCACAGCATGATGCTGCCACCACCATGCTTCACAGTAGGGATGATGCCACGTTTCCTGTAGATATGACGCTTGGCATTCAGGCCAAAGTGTTCAATCTTGGTTTCATCAGACCAGAGAATCTTGTTTCTCATGGTCTGAGAGTCCTTTAGGTGCCTTTTGGCAAACTCCAAGCAGGCTGTCATGTGCCTTTTACTGAAGAATGGTTTCCGTCTGGCCACTCTACCATAAAGGCCTGATTGGTGGAGTGTAGCAGAGATGGTTGTCCTTCTGGAAGGTTCTCCCATCTCCACATAGGAACTCTGGAGCTCTGTCAGAGTGACCATCGGGTTCTTGGTCACCTCCCTGACCAAGGCCCTTCTCCTCTGATTGCTTAGTTTGACCGAGCAGCCAGTCTTGGTGGTTCCAAACTTCTTCCATTTAAGAATGATGGAGGCCACTGTGTTCTTGGGGATATTCAATGATGCAGAAATGTTTTGGTACCTTTCCCCAGATCTGTGCCTCGACACAATCCTGTCTCGGAGTTCTACAGACAATTCCTTCGACCCCATGGCCTGGTTTTTGCTCTGACATGCACTGTCAACTGTGCGACCTTCTAGAGATAGGTGTGTGCCTTTCCAAATCATGTCCAATCAATTGAATTTACCACAAGTGGACTCCAATCAAGTTGGAGAAACATCTCAAGGATGATCAATGGAAACAGGATGCAACTGAGCTCAATTTCGAGTCGCATAGCAAAGGGTCTGAATACTTATGTAAATAAGGTATTTCTATATATGCATTTTTTATAAATGTGCAAACATTTCTAAATACTAAAAGTCTAAATACTTTCTGAATGCAGTGTATATCTATATATAGTTTAGTGCTCAGACTTTGAACAAACATTTTATACAGATAGATACTGTGGACTGGTCCAGTCCAAGCCAAAATAATAATTTCCCCCCCAGAAATGACATATGCTCTCATTTCAGGGCTTGTATGAGATACCCTCTCATTCCAGGGCTTGTGGAAACATGGTATAACCCTGAACTAATTCCCCCGTATGTATTTGATGATATGTTAATAGTGTGTTTCTGGAATTTTTTCTCAGGCCAGGATTATCCAGACAGTCTGCGCCACAGATATAACTTCATCGCTGATGTGGTGGAGAAGATCGCTCCCGCTGTGGTTCATATTGAACTGTACCGCAAGTAAGGACCTCCCCTACTACACACACACACACACACACACACACACACACACACACACACACACACACACACACACACACACACACACACACACACACACACACACACACACACACACACACACACACACACACACACACACACACACTGACCACAGTAGATTTACAGGTATCTGGGCCGTATTCATAAAGCGTCTCCAAGTTCGAATGCTGATCAAGGATTAGGTCCTCCGTATCTTATTCATTATCATTTAGAAGTCACAACTGATCCTAGATCAGCACTGCTATACTCTGAGACACTTTGTGAATACGGGCTCAGGTATCTGATACTGTTTTTCCCAGTAAAACTTATGACAACAAAGTTACCAACTATTACCCTAATCAATTATATTGCGGTGGAGGGAGTGTTAGACATATAAATACCTATATTTAGTACTGTAGATGTCAGGCCAGATCTCCTGCCTTGCACAGCTGTGCACATAGTTGTCAGCCTGACAAAGTGGATCCTGTTGTAGCCATAAGGAGACAAACATGCTCCCCGGCCCTCCTGTTAATAAATACATCATCAGGTCATTTGTTCAAGTGATCTTCAAGAGGTATTGCGGTGAGCAAAATCCCGGTGTATGTTTGGCAGTAGTAGCATGTGGTCTCCTCATGAACATGTGGACTTACACATTTTGCAGAACAGTTCTTCTACTTGTACGTGTTTTAGGTGCAAACAGATAAATAATGTTTCCCTGTTGGCCCGTTTCCCCGTCTCACCCTCTGTCCCCCTGTCTCACCTTGTCTCTCTGTCTCACCCGCTGTCTCCCTGTCTCACCCTCTGTCCCCCTGTCTCACCTTGTCTCTCTGTCTCACCCGCTGTCTCCCTGTCTCACCCTCTGTCCCCACGTCTCACCTTGTCTCTCTGTCTCACCCTCTATCCCCCTGTCTCACCTTGTCTCTCTGTCTCACCCGCTGTCTCCCTGTCTCACCCTCTGTCCCCCCGTCTCACCTTGTCTCTCTGTCTCACCATCACTCTCTGTCTCACCCTGTGTCTCCCTGTCTCACCCTCTGTCCTCCTGTCTCACACTCTGTCTCCTGTCTGTCCTCTCCCCAGGATGGTGTTCTCTAAGCGTGAGGTGGCGGTCGCCAGCGGCTCTGGCTTCGTGGTGTCAGAGGACGGCTTGATTGTGACCAACGCCCACGTGGTGGCCAATAAGCACCGGGTGAAGGTGGAGCTGAAGAGTGGCGCCACCTTCGACGCCAAGATCACAGACGTGGACGAGAAGGCCGACATTGCCCTCATCAAGATCGACACCCCGGTATGGCCTCTTACCTCTCTCTCTTCTCCAGCCATCTCTGAATGCACTGGTGCTTATTTTTTTATTTTTTTTACAAGCTCTTCTGTTGACCTCAACCTCGCTTTTCTCTCTCTCTTTAACTCCCTCCTTTCCTATCTAGCTCGCCATCTTGATCTCGCTCGCGCACTTGCCCTCTCCCTCTCTTGCCCTCTCCCTCTCCATCTCTTTCTCTGAGATGGTGCCAGAGAACAGGAATGCAATGGAGAGATTAAGAGCGGCTATTAATGGAGTAGACAAATATCATAAGTCTTTTTTAGATAGTCTTTCATCTGCCAACACAGACGGGATTCATTTATTTATGGCCGACAAATTCCTGCATGAAAAAATGGTCTTCATAATATTCTTGGAGCAGGCCAGGTTTAATATATTAGCATGGCGGGATTGTTGATGTAGGGCGCCTCAGCAACGAACATTATTAATTGTAAAAACGGTGAAAAACATTCAAGAGCAGGAGGGTCTTTTTGTGCTATGATTTAGATGGAATTTACTGTTTTTAGCCTTGCTAGCACACGCTACCGCCCTCCTGAAGTGTATTACCAGTCGGCACCACACGAAAAGCTAGCTATTTGCTGGTGCAAGTGGGTACACTTCAGGCTGCAGAGTAAGTTTCACACATCCCCATGTGTTATACGTGCGTGCATGTGTATGTGTGGGTGTGTGTCCGGAGCATGGCAGGCTTCTTTCTGTGCCACCTTGCTGTCAATCCTCTCAGGCCTCTGGCTTATTCCTGGATGCTGCTCGATAGCTTGTCACTTTTTATGTGGCAACTGCAAGATTCAACATAATAAACCCTCTTCTGAAAGTTTTTTTTCAAGTCTGAGCATGGACAGTGTGTTTTTTCTTCTCCCATAATGACTTCAGGTCTCTTTAATAGTTAGGAACTGTTCCACTGTTCTCAGTACAGTATTAGTTCTGGAGGCCTGTAAGTTCCAGATAACATCTGACCCTTAGAGACCTAAATTGTTGAATGTCATTAAATGACAATTACACTGTAATAACCCCACCATAAACACAGAAAGAACCATTAGGAGAGAACCCAAGGACTGACTGACCCCTTCCAGACGGAGTGACCAAACTCCCTGACCCTGTCCTGGAGCACGAGGTGGAAAGAGGTAATGGCGTTGGTGTAATGGCGGCTGCAGGTCTGTGTCCACTTGGGCCACGGTGGTAGCTAGCCTGCGGATCGTCCTTAAAGCGGCGCCGGAGCCACACAGACGCACCCTGCTGGACGGGTATCTGCGTGTGCCTTAGTTTGCTCGCTGCTCCTCTTTCCATCACGTCAGAGGATGAGTCTGCGCAAGCTTCGGCGGCGTCAATGGACAGGCAGTCTCCTGTTGGCAACAAGGACATGACTATGCTTCTCTGTGTCTCTCGCTGCTTAGTGACTGACGGACTAAATGGCTGAGTGGATCTGGGTCATGGCGGTGCTAATCGCCAGTGTTCTCTTTAGTCTGCATGGCTGTTGAGGTCCTACACCTTCTGGGCATGTGCAAACAGAAAGCTGGAACTCTCTCTTGTCTTGACTTTAATAACCCTAGATGGTTGACGATACAGTAAGAGCTAGGTGTTGCTGTTACCGTATTATAATTGTATGGATTGCCTGGAATACAGTGCATTGTGAAATGATTCACCCCCCTCTGCATATTTGCTATTTTGTTGCCTTACAACCTGGAATTAAAAAGATTTTTGGGGGTTTGTATCATTTGATTTACCTTTTTTACTTTTAATTTTGAAAAAAACAAGAAATATGACAAAAAACTGAACTTGAGCATGCATAACTATTTACCCCCCCAAAGTAAATACTTTGTAGCACCACCTTTTGCTGCAATTAAAGCTGCAGGTCTCTTGGGATATTTCTCTATATGCTTGGCACAACTAGCCACTGGGATTTTTGCCCATTCTTCAAGGCAAAACTGCTCCAGCTCCTTCAAGTTAGATGGGTTCCTGCTGGTGTACAGCAATATTTAAGTCATACCACAGATTCTCAATTGGATTGAGGTCTGGGCTTTCACTAGGCCATTCCAAGACATTTAAATGTTTCCCTTTAGACCACTCAAGTGTTGTTTTAGCAGTATGCTTAGGGTCATTGTCCTGCTGGAAGGTGAACCTCCGTCCCAGTCTCAAATCTCTGGAAGACTGAAGACTAAAGAATTTCCCTGTATTTAGCTCCATCCATCATTCCTTCCATTCTGACCAGTTTCCCAGTCCTTGCCGATGAAAAACATCCACACATCATGATGCTGCCACCACCGTGCTTCACTGTGGGGATGATGTTCTCGGGGTGATGAGAGGTGTTGGGTTTGTGCCAGACATAGCGTTTTCCTTGATGGCCAAAAATATCAATTTTAGTCTCATCTAACCAGAGTACCTTCTTCCATATTTGGGGAGTCTCCCACATGCCTTTTGGCGAACGTGTTTGCTTATTTTTTTCTTTAAGCAATGGCTTTTTTCTGGCCACTTCCATAAAGCCCAGCTCTGTGGAGTGTACGGCTTAAAGTGGTCCTATGGACAGATACTCCAATCTCCGCTGTGGAGCTTTGCAGCTTCTTCAGGCTTATCTTTGGTCTCTTGGTTGCCTCTCTGATTAACGCGTTCCTTGCCTGATCCATGAGTTTTGGTGGGCGGCCCTCTCTTGGCAGGTTTGTTGTGGTGCCATATTCTTTCCATTTTTTTATAATGGATTTAATGGTGCTCCGTGGGATGTTCAAAGTTTCGGGAAACAAAATGTATAACCCATCCCTGATCTGTACTTAGAGCTCCTTGGTCTTCATGGTGCCCCTTGCTTAGTGGTGGTGCAGACTCTGGGGCCTTTCAGAACAGGTGTATATATACTGAGATCATGTGACAGATCATGTGACACTTAGATTGCACACAGTTGGACTTTATTTAATTAATCATGTGACTTCTGAAGGTAATTGGTTACACCAGATCTTATTTAGGGGCTTCATAGCAAAGGGGGTGAATACATATGCACACACCCCTTTTCTGTTTTTAATTTCTTACATTTTTTTGAAACAAGTAATTTTTTTCATTTCACTTCACCAATTTGGACTATTTTGTGTATGTCCATTACAT
Organism: Salvelinus fontinalis; assembly: GCF_029448725.1. Lineage (NCBI taxonomy): Eukaryota > Metazoa > Chordata > Actinopteri > Salmoniformes > Salmonidae > Salvelinus > Salvelinus fontinalis. The sequence continues at coordinate 37,647,829 of NC_074694.1, forward strand.
GAAATCTAAATAAAAATTCATTTAAATTACAGGTTGTAATGTAACAAAATAGGAAAAACGGCAAAGGGATGCATACTTTTGCAAGGCACTGTATATCCTGTACATGTCTCGGTCTCCGTGAACTTTAGAGGAAGCCTGGACATCAGTGTTAAACAACTGATCCTCTTTAGCACAAATTATAGTCCTCCATTGCATAGCCTATTGACAATGATGAAACATGTTTTCCGGAAATGCATAAATATTTTCAGTGATGCTATCTGCACACTGTATAATTATGGCCCTTGGGACTCGGCTGAGGAAGTTCACTAATCTTAATACATGACCACAGTGGGACGAAGGTTGGAGAGGCAGGAGAGTCGAGCTAAGGCTGATATCAGAGGGAAAACATGTATAGTACATAGACTGTTACGTGATAGATTTGATAGCTGTCGTACTGTTGGAGTTCTCTATGGAGGACAGATAGGTACAGTACATAAGGTTACAGGGAACCTTGCCAAAGTCACTCATTCCTGAGGAAAGAACGAACATCAAGCAGACTATAATAAATACTGGTTGGGGAAATGTGTCCATGTGTAAATGTCACTAAGTGAATTCCTATGGATGAGTCACTTCCAAATGCTGTGTACAGTTCTGTCAAACTACAGGAGTGCCGTGGTTAATCATAGTCCACACAACAAGAGAAGCCTTTGTTTTTCTGGCGATGGCTCTCTGTTGTTGTGGTGGCTGGGTTTTTATGTGGTTCATGTGATCTTCTGCGCTGTGTCATTGGAAGACCGTTCACACAAAAACAGACCTGCGATGTAGTGTCTCCCTTGTAGTATTAGTACTTCGTCTTCTGCACGACGCCTCGGCCAATATTATGCCCTCTTACCATCATAAAAGTTTGTACTTTTTGAAAATCCTTCCGTTCTTCATGTCTGCGCGGTGTCTTTGTTCAGCAGAAATTCTAGTCTAGATTTGGTAATCGTCCAACATGGATTCTATGGGCACAAAGGGCCATTGATTCTAGTCTAGATTTGGTAATCGTCCAACTTGTATTCTATGGGCACAAAAGGCCATTGATTGTAGTCCCTCAATGCCATCAAGAACTGCATCCATTAGAGTATATTGTTACCATGCTCGTTAATCAAACATCTACATTAACATATAATTGAAGGGGCCCTCAACTGTCCTTTTCATTTCCCCGGATCTGTACAGCACAGAACATTTCCTGGGGCCGTGCTTCCTGCATCCAGGAGGATAGGGTCCCTAACTGTGCTACATAACCACCATCTGGAGGGCATTACACATCATACTGAATGAACTGCCTTGAGCTCTCTGTGCAGTAGCAGTACATGGGATACCACTGCTTCACATATGTCAAAGGACTCTTCTACCTTTCCTTCTTAAAACCTTTAGAGGATCGCTGTTAATCTAACTGCACTGTCCAATTTACAGTGGCTATTACAGTGAAAGAACACCATGCTATTGTTTGTGGAGAGTGCACAGTTATGAACATGACAATGTATCAATAAACCAATTAGGGACATTTTGGCAGCCATGACACAACATTTTTAACAGGAATGCAATGGATCATTGGATCAGTCTAAAACTTTGCACACACACACACACACACACACTGCTAAATTGCACCTAAACTGGAATAATGCATTATGACCTTTCTCTTGCATTTCAAAGATGATGGAACAGATCTAATATGTTATATTCTCCTACATTCATTTCACATTTCCACAAACTTCAAAGTGTTTGCTTTCAAATGGTACCAAGAATATGCATATCCTTGCTTCGAGTCCTGAGCTACAGGCAGTTAGATTTGGGTATGTCATTTTAGGCGAAAATTGAAATAAAGGGTCTGATCCTTAAGAGGTGTGATCTTCACCTGAAATAGTCTCAAATAAACCAGACCTGTTTATATGAAGGCCGTTGAGTAGTCAGATGTACTGTAAAGAGAAAGAGCCTGGTGCCATGTGGTTCACAGGTGGAGGCGTATTACTGTATGCATTAATATTAGATAATGGTTACGAAGAGCTTGTTTCCGCTGGTCAGCAAAGTGATGTTGTCCAACTCTGTGGCCAGAGTTAACCCTCTGTTACACTGCTACTGTTGACAATGACAGCCTGAATTCTAACTTGAAATTTGCGTGCGTTTACGTAACTAACGTTTTCACATCAATCATTCGTTGATGTCAATGAGAGATTTTACAGACATCAAGTTAAGATACGGTTGGTCTGAAGACCCCGTTGAGAAACTTTGTTGAATCGTCTTGACAGAGACAGATTCGTCTCAGCAGCCCCACACAGATGGCGGAGTATGGTGAATCAATCGAAAACATGGATAAAGTAAACAAGTTTTAGGTAACACTAAACAGCTGTTAAACCTCTACCATACAGTTGTCTCTCCATCCAGCAGATGTTGTCTTTATCCTGCTACACTTTTTTTCCATGTTCCTGACTAATCCGATAAGCTATAAAAAAGAATAGAGTCGCACACTCTATGTATAAACTCCCAGTAATTCTAAAGCACTGTCATAGCTGTCGCTCTCCTCATCCTCGGAAGAGGTGAGGAGAGAAGGATCTTCTGACCAAAATGCGGAGTCCGGGAAATATGCCATCTTTATTTATTAATAACGAAAACTGATGACACGAAAACAAACACTTTCAAAACTTACAAAATAACAAAACGACGTACAACGGAACCTGAACATAAACTTACATAGACAAACGTAAACTCACGAACAGGAACGGACATCGAAACATACGAACAGCCCAACAGCTCCAAAAGTGAATATATCGAACACAAACGAAGACATCACCAGAGACAATCACCCACAAACCAGCAGTGAAAATGCCCTACCTAAATATGACTCTTGATTAGAGGAAAATGCAAACCACCTGCCTCTAATCAAGAGCCATACCAGGCAAACCGAAACCAACATAGAAACAGATAACATAGACTGCCCACCCAAAACACATGCCCTGACCATAAACACATAAAAAACAACATAAAACAGGTCAGGACTGTTACAAGCACAGTGATGCCGAAACGTTGGTGATTTACCAAATAAATGACTGGGAGTTTACATCAAATCATTTTCTCTGGGTGTGCGCCAACTCATGTTTTCTATTCGACCATGACTAATCCAAACCACAGAGAAGAGAAGGGCCCAGCCCATCCCAGCCCATAGGCAGACTCATACCTGTGGTTGTATCCACCTAGTCAATGTGTGCCAATCAAACAAGTTCAAAGAGAGAGATGGATATTTATTTTTTTGTGACACTGGCATCAACAAAGTCATCGCTCAGTCGGAGTGCCTCATCCTAGCATTCTTTCCGTGGTTCTGTCTTGTCCATCTCGTGTGGAACCCTTAACATCCATCTCTCTCCATGGCGTGCGGTAAGACTTCGAAACCAGGGTAAAGCCCGCACTCTACTTAAGAGGACATTTGTAACATATGTGTCATTCATTTGGAGTGGAGTCTGTTGGACACAAGAGAGGCAAGCTCTAGTGGTGTGGAACAGAGATGAAAGACCCAATACATGCCTCCGCCGGACGCTGGCGTTCCCAGGCTTGTGTTTCTCTCTTGGCTCTGAATGATGTCTTTGGGGCTGTGTTGCACCCTCAGGGACATGAAGGTTTCAGGAAAAAGATTCCCCGATTGCAAATGTCTGGGAGATTTTGTGTCGTACTGTTTAAGGCCTCAGTGACATCTGTCTGGAGGGATTTGCTGTATCTCTTATTAACTGGAAAGAAAAAGTGACGTGGTAAGTTTGTCTAGAACTGCTAAGTCCATAGCAACAAACAGTTGAGAGCAACAAACAGAGTCGGGTCCTGAAAACGTAAACTCAGAGTCTGAGTGTTTGAATGGGATTTACTGACCTTGTCCCTGATCTAGGAACAGCCAGTCACAGGCTTTTCCATCTGCCTGGACTGAAAATTGATATTCTAGTCAAAATCTGGGATTGATGAGCCTTTATTGGAATGGGTTATATAAGTGTGTGAGTGAGTGTGTGTGTGTTTTGTTTTTCCCCTTTTCAGCAGCCTCGGAGAGCATTTGTCATCGGTTGAAAGTTGGTTTGAGGAAAGATCACATCAGCAGAAAGAGGGAAATGATGAATCACTTCAGATGCTCATCCTTGCTATGGTCTGTGCCAAGTCCAATGGCCCCATTTCTTGAAGTTAGGCCATTTTCCCATTTGGCTTTCCTCAGACAGGAGACAGCCAGACCTGCGTAACCCCTTAGGAACCTTGTCCAGGTCAGTCACAGACGGGTCCTGTGGACTAATAGAGTTATGACAGACTTCAATCTTATTTTCAGAGGAAGCCCTCACCATGCATGATCGTCTCAATGTGAAGAACAGCTCTTGCCTGGGGACAGGAAGGGTTTTTACACTAGAGGAAGTGGAAAAGGTGTTTGCCAGACTGGAGAGCCACACAAGGAGAGAGAGAGAGGGGGGGGGGGGCTGTGGGAACACTGTACACTCAGCTGTGGCCTTAGCAGATAAAATAGATAGTCTCTACTGGCCTGTATGCAAGCAGAGACAGAATATTGTGTAGAGTGTGCACGTGCGTGTGTGTGTGTGCGTGTTTGAGGGGTGTGTCTGGAGCATGGCAGGCTTCTTTTTGTGCCACCTTGCTGTCAATCCTCTCAGGCCCCTGGCTTATCCCTAGATGCTGCTCAATAGCGTGTGACTTTTTTATGTGGTTTGCAACAGCAAGTTTCGACATCATAAATCCACTTCTGAAGAGTTTTTAGCGTTTGTCTCTGATAAAGTCTGACAATGGACTGTGTTTGCATGTGTAACGGACTTAAGAACGTACCGTAAGCTCACTCCACAGCTAGCTTGAAATGTCGCAGATGGAGCCATCTAATTGTGGCCTTTTGAGTGGCTCAAGCCGTTGGAACGTGGGCAAGGAGGGCAGTCCCGTATGTTAGCAAAGCAGAGGTCCCGAGTTCGAACCAGGTATGAACCGCATTGGCGGTGGAAGTGGTACTCGCTAAGCAAGCAATCTGACGTCCAGAACACGAGCGCGTGAGTGCGCACAGCTAGAAGTAATTATGATAAGGGAGGAAAAGTAAGGTCCTCCCTTTCCTGGCAGGAGAACGTAGCAGTAGCAGAATGAGTTTTCCAAAAGGATGTGTGATTGACCTTGAAAACAAACGGGTAAATCTGGGATAAAACAGGGTGTACACTAGCTCCTTGACAGCTTTACTGTGTTGTTCATCCCAAATGGAAACACAAGCTGCTTTTCAAAAGGTACTTTTTGGAATGTTTGCAAACAATTTGACGATAGACAATATTTAACATGCAGTTCTGGATTTATTATATGTGTATAACACTCTTTGCTTTTATTGGCAATCACAGTCCTGTAGTCTATTATTTATAGTATATTATAAACTGGGTGGTTCGAGCCCTGAATGCTGATTGGCTGACAGCCGTGGTAAATCAGACAGTATACCATGGGTATGACAAAACATGTATTTTTACTGCTCTAATTACGTTGGTAACCAGCTTATAATAGCAATAAGGCACCTTGGGGGTTTGTGGTACAGTATTTGGCCAATATACCACGGCTAAGGGCTGTATCCAGGCAATCTGCGTTGTATCGTGCATAAGAACAGCCCTTAGCCATGGTATATTGGCCATATACCACTCCCCCGAGGTGCCTTATTGCTTAATTGTGTCTTTTATATTTAATTTCGGCATTAATCAGCACTGAGCAAATCAATCTACAGTAACTCTGTTGGTGGTCTGACTGTTCAGTCCCCATTGGCTCAGGTCCAGACACATAGATACAAACACAAACACGTCCAGGCCTGACAGACCAAGCTCACACACAAACACACACACACTTTGCCAACAGGTGCCTCGTCAATCACCTTAGCAGCAACAGACAGCAGCATTGACTAATGGCTCTCTTTCTGCAGAAGACTCCCATATCTGACACTCCCCCTGCAGCCCCCCGCAGTCTAGCCATTGGCCATTGTCCCCTGACCCCCCTGTATTTATCCCCCCCCCCCCCCCCCTGACAGCCTGGTCATTTCCACTGGCACACACAGACCTGTCTCTCACCATTCCACACGGGCACTGTATCAGCCTCAGCAGCAAATGTAATCCCAGTCACTGAGAGTTGACCGAGGTTCCCTACTAACAAGGGAGCTCAAAAACATTAGGAAAAAATGCACATGTGCACCAGCGATAAGTCTCGGGTCCGGTTACTCAATTTAATACTCAAGGACAGACAAGTAGTTTTGCTGCCCTGCATCCCTGCATTCGCTATATAGTGCACTACTTTTGACCAGAGCCCTATGGGCACTATAGGGAATAGGGTGTCATTTGAGACAGAACCAAAGACAGACCATGTGTAGCCTTCCCCTCACCTTGCAAGCAAATATTTCATAATTGCATCTCACAACCGCAGTTAGTATTTTATTTTCCAAGGTAATTCCTTACAGTACATGGAGGGTATTTTACAGGATGTTTGCGAGAGGCGAGCCTCTGCACGTCTTCACAGTAACAGTTAGACTGATCTGTGGGTGGATTGAGTTCATTGCGTTGGGTGCTTGTTGGGACTGGGGGGGGGGCCAGCTGTCTCGAGCGGATGAAGGGGGATGATGGAGGAGGGTAGAGGGGAGTGGAAGGGTTGGAGGTGGATGGAGGAGGGGAGACGTGTGGTCTGATAATGCATCTGTGAGTACAACACCGTGGATTGCAAAACACTTCCTGTCTGTCAGTCTGTCTCTCGCCGCCTGGAGAAAACAGTGGCACTCAAAGCCCTCGTCCTCACTAGACTAGAGCGATATGCACCAGGTACCTTAAGACTCTGCAGATTGAAGTATACAGCGCACGGTACTGTACTATACGTGAGTCGTTTGCCTCCGGAGGTAGATATAATCCTGAGACACTGTATCTTTTCAAACTTGTATTCAGATGCCATTATCTTGGGAGTTCTATGGTCCTGATCTATACCTGGCTGGATCTCAAGTGTACTACTGTCATTTTGTTTCTTGTCATTTACTGTTTTCATGGACTCATTTGAGGAATTACTAGGAAATGTTTAGGAAGTGGAATCTTGATCAAGTGATGGCCAGGCCACATCCGCAGTGGGTCCCACAGGAAACTCGGATTCCAGCCTTGTGTATGATACTAATTCACTAAGATGGCCTGTGCTAGATGGTGTATGACTGTGTGTGTGTACGGTATCTTACAGTATGTGTGTAACATCAACACAGACAAAACTGTCCAACTCCAAATATACAGTAGTATTATAGTACTCTTATAGTAGTACTATAGTATTATCTCACTGTGTGTATGTAAAAAACAAATCCTAGACTCTGTAACCCAGTAAGTGTGACAGTGTGACAGATGGGTGGCAGAAAGACACATTGGCAGACATGTCACCATGTGCCAAAAGCCATTCCTCCCAGTCCCATTCCATCCACCTGACCCCCTTCCTGGAATGTGTTCGTTTATCCGACTTCCAGCCCATCTGGTAGAGTGCTTAGGGCTGTCGGCCAGAGAGCGGCCTGCTATTCCTGTGTCAGGTCTGGATGTCAGGTCTGGATTCCTGGAGCACTGAGCCCAGGGTGTCTGGGGGGGGGGGGGGGGGGGGCAATGGTTCCTCTTCTCATATACTGTGACTGTATCCTCATCGCAAAGTTCCCTGACCCCGCTGCCCTGTCCTATTAATATGAAGGTCTGGTGTAACCTAGCCACGACCTACCATAGATCCAACCGTAGAACTCCAATCCATTCTCCTGGCGTTGTTAATGGATTTTGTCCATTGTAGATTGTGCCATTGAGATGGATGAAGTGTTGGTTCACTGTCTTGATATGTTTTCAGAAAGCATGCAGAGTGCGCCGACGTCACGGCACATCATAGCTTCAGGCATCACAACTTCCTTTTGATAGATTTTTGTGGAACTTTATGTTGACCTCCCATATGTATTTCAACTGGCGCTGGGCTATTTCTGTGGTACATAAACAAACAGAATGTAGCATAGGCACTTCAGGTGTGTCTCCAAAGAGGGGTGGTCTTGTTACCGTAGATACCGTACGCATTGTTTCTGTTCAGAGCGCACAGTACATTTCTACATGCAATATGTTTCTTTGTCCCCCTTTTTTTTGTGACGATCACAGGATGAAATCTATGTGAACACCTTGACTGATCTGAGTCCCGTGTCCCTTTGTTTAGATGAAGCTGCCGGTGCTGCTGCTGGGTCGTTCAGCTGACCTCAGGCCTGGTGAGTTCGTGGTGGCCATCGGCAGCCCCTTCTCCCTGCAGAACACGGTCACCACAGGTATTGTCAGCACCACCCAAAGAGGAGGCAAGGAGCTGGGCCTGAGGAACTCTGATATGGAATACATCCAGACGGACGCTATCATCAACGTGAGTGATACGTACACATCATCAGACAGACAGACACACACACACACACACACACACACACACACCCTGACATACACACACACACACACACACACACACACACACACACACACACACACACACACACACACACACACACACACACACACACACAGCTGTGATCTATATAAGCACATGGCATTTAGTTGTGGAACACACAACAGTAGCTCCTCCTTATTTTCCCCATTACACAGGAAGGAAGTATAGATCTACCATCTGATCATCCCTTTAACCTGAATGCTGTTCCTTTTCAGTATGGGAACTCTGGCGGACCCCTGGTCAATCTGGTAAGATATCATTTGTTATTGATGAGGATTGCATCTCTTAGAATATGTTTCATGTAAATCTATAAGACGTCTGGGGGATGTATTTGAATAAAGACGCCTCCGAAGGGGGATAGATAAGGCTATATGAATGCAGTTACACGTTACAGCATTTAGTGATAGCACCATTGTTTTTATCCACATAAGTAAAGACCTATGTTTCCTCAAAAGCAGCGTTTAGTAGGTTTTATTTGAAAACGTGGCATTAAATACATATCAGTGGAGCTAAATGAGCTGTTAGAGTGAAAGTGGGACTAGACTAAGAGACCTCTGTGTGTGTGTGTGTGTGTGTGTGTGTGTGTGTGTGTGTGTGTGTGTGTGTGTGTGTGTGTGTGTGTGTGTGTGTGTGTGTGTGTGTGTGTGTGTGTGTGTGTGTGTGTGTGTGTGTGTGTGTGTGTGTGTGTGTGTGTGTGTGTGTGTGTGTGTGTGTGTGTGTGTGCGTGTTGTTCCTGTCTTCAGGACGGAGAGGTGATTGGGATCAACACACTGAAGGTGACAGCAGGAATCTCCTTCGCCATCCCCTCAGACAAGATCCGTCAGTTCTTGGCCGAGTCCCACGGCAGACAATCTAAAGGTAGGACTGTGACGATTATGGATATTTAGGTAACAATTCATTGTCATTTAACTTGCCAAAGGTGTTGTCATAATTGTCTTTTGAATTTTTTTATTTAAGGTTTTGAGATTGCAATGCGTCATACATTAATGCGCATTTGAAAATAACCTACGACATGCCTAATGAATACAACTCAGCTTTGGTGACACCCCCGTTTAAAAAAACAAATGGTTTAGACTGCTATTGGGTTATTTCTATCTACTTGAAAATAAAGTTGAAACCGCCCCACTCATAAAAGGCATGTATTAAGACGCTTATGACAACTTATTTGTACTTTTAGGGTTATTGTTGGTTAGACGACTATACGGACATTGTGCTAGACCTATCTAAAGGTTCACACCCATGGCTTTGATCAGGTACTGCATATTACATGTTCAATGATTATCATCTTGATAATGCTTATGCAGTATGTATCCTCTTTTCTTTAGGTAAATTATTACCAAAGAAGAAGTATATCGGTGTGAGGATGATGACTCTCACTCCAACGTAAGTTTCAGCCAGCCAGGTTCATCTTGTGAATTCAATTCTTCCAAATACTTCTGGCACATTAAACACTTATCTCTCTATTTTCATTGGGTCATAGGCTTGCAAAGGAGCTGAAGGAGAGAACATCAGACTTCCCTGATGTTACCTCAGGGGCATATGTCATCGAGGTCATCCCAAAAACACCAGCTGAGACGTAAGTAGTAGTTTACTGAGAGCTGAACCAGAAGTCTGTGGAACGACTCAAATCAGTACAAACGTGAGCCAACAGTTCAAGTCGTCATTGAGGACTCCTTTGGTAGTTGGCTAAAGGCTTCCGCATGCTTCGGTTCGGCTGGCACTGTTTGTCCATCTTGAGATGCCGTAGTCAGAAATCTGTCATTCATTTTTACATTTTTGCAGAGGAGACCTTAGTCATTCAATTTGACATCTAAGATGTTCCGTGCAATATTTCTCAAGTGAAAAAAATGTGCATTAAAATGAGTCAACAGCCTCCCGGGTGGCGCAGTGGTCTAGGGCACTGTATCGCAGCGCTAGCTGTGCCACCAGAGACTCTGGGTTAGCGCCCAGGCTCTGTCACAGCCAGCCGCGACCGGGAGGTTCGTGGGGCGACGCACAATTGGCCTAGCGTCGTCCGGGTTAGGGAAGGGTTTGGCCGGTAGGGATATCCTTGTCTCATCGTGCACCAGCGCCTCCTGTGGCGGGCCGGGCGCAGTGCGCGCTAACCAAGGTCGCCAGGTGCACGGTGTTTCCTCCGACACCTTGGTGCGGCTGGCTTCCGGGTTGGATGCGCGCTGTGTTAAGAAGCAGTGCGGCTTGGTTGGGTTGTGTTTTGGAGGGCGCATGGCTTTCGACCTTCGTCTCTCCCGAGTCCATACGGGAGTTGTAGCGATGAGACAAGATAGTAACTACTAACAATTGGATACCACGCAATTGGGGAGAAAAGGGGGTAAAATTTAAAAAATATATAAAAAATCAACTCCAGCTTCCAGTCTTACAATCATTGAATTACACAAACACATTACCATTGTTGACCATTGACCGACGACAGGGTGTAGGCTTCGGCTCCCGAACTTTGTCTTGCATTGAGAAAATGTTTTGTGTGCACCAACACCCGGAAAACATCTTGCCGAAGACCAAAATGAACAAAAACATTACAAATTGTCATACTATACGCACAAACTGTTTCGGATAGGAAGCATGCAGACGCTGTAGTCTCTTCTAGTCTCTTAAAGGTTGCTTGGAGGTCCTTGTCCTCTGGTCTTAAAAATAGACTGGCCTCATAGCACAATGAATTAGCATTTCATGACCACATAAACAGCATGATAGGGAGGTTACTCACTCCTACAGCATGATATCTAGGTTACTCACTCCTACAGAATGCACTGTCTTTGTATATTTTTTGTGGCCACATAAAATCATTTGTGCTGAGGCAGCAGTCTCCTGCTGAAGGAAATTAATGGCTTTCCTTTTGTCTGATGGGTATTTGTGGTAACGAGGGCGCTTAGATTTCTCATAGACTATGGTCAGATTTTGTTTCTCACAGTGTCTAAAAAGAATGTTACTGCCTTTGTAAGTTCATTTAGCTTTTTTTGGAATAGGGAAAACTCTTTCCTCACAGACGTAAGAGGGTCTATTTATATTCTGTGGGTTGAAACCTAATGGTATACACTTCTTAGAGAGTCCTACGTACTCTACTTTATATCAGTAAAGCACATTTCTTTGTTGCTACATGCTCCTAACTCCTCTCTCCTCTCCACAGAGGTGGTCTGCAGGAGAGTGACGTCATAATCACCATCAACAGCCAGCGAATCACCTCGGCCAGTGATGTCAGCAGCTCTATCAAGAGGGACGACACGCTGCGAATGGTGGTCCGGCGGGGGAACGAGGACATCATGCTCACCGTCGTCCCCGAGGATATTGACCCTTGACCTCTCAGCAACCACGAGCTGGTTCTCAGTGTTTAAAACCACGGACTTAAACCGGGATGGTGTGTCTGGATCCACACCCTACCATAGAACCTGTAACTACTAGTGCCCCCCCCCCCCCCCACTTCAAACTACAGAGGCCTGTGAGGCCCACGCCGAACCCTCTGGGAACTCAAATGCATCCAGGGCAATACAGACATATTTTAGCACCCTGTTACTCTTTTGTATTCAAATGTTTTCCTTATGTATGAGTCAAAAAGACACTTCGCTCTCAGTGAAACTGATTATTGCCATCACGTTTGTTCTTATACTCCACTAACGTCCTTGCACAGAGTACCCACCTCAATCAGATAGAAAAGTGGGTGTCACAGATTACCGTAGTTTTGTAGTTGTTTTTGTTACTGCTGATATTGTTGTGTTTTTTTTTTTAAACTGTATTTCTCTTGATATGTTTTGACGAAAATTTCACAGAGGGAATAAAAAGATTTTGGGAAAAAAAACCTGGTGTTCGTTACTGTTCTGAAAATCCTAACTCTTGACTACACGAATGTTGACAGTTGAACTATACACATCTAGTAAAGTCACACACTAGCCCAGTGTACACATCCAGCTTGGCTGCTCTACACACTGTCCGGCTGCTCCCTCTGTATGGTTCGGGAGCCGGACCGCCTGTATGCCACTGCTCAGCCAATAGGGGAGAAGAATACTGCCAAGGTCCAACCCAAGGGGATTGGATGTACCGACCGGAATTGCTAGACACAGGTCAGACATTACTAATCAACGACAATCAACTCCAGCTTCCCGTCTTACAGTACCGCGAGCCTTGCCTTGCCAGTTTCGCCTGAATGAGAATGTAACGGCTGTCTCTCTCCTCATCCTCGGACGAGGTGAGGAGAGAAGGATCTTCAGACCAAAATGCAGCTTGAGGGAAATAAGCCATCTTTTTATTTATAACGATAATGGCAACACGAAAAACAAAACACTTTCAAAAATACAAAACAAGAAAACGACGTAGACGAAACCTGAACATAAACTTACATAACTACACGTAACACTTACGGACAGGAAACATACTACATCGAAACGAAACGAACAACCGAAACAATCCCGTATGGTGTAAGACATAACACAGACACAGGAGACAATCACCCACAAACAAACAGTGAGAACGCCCTACCTAAATATGACTCTTAATTAGAGGAAAACGCAAACCACCTGCCTCTAATCAAGAGCCATACCAGGCAACCCAAAACCAACATAGAAACAGATAACATAGACTGCCCACCCAAAACACATGCCCTGACCATAAACACATAAAAAACAACATAAAACAGGTCAGGACCGTTACAGAACCCCCCCCCCCCTCAAGGTGCGAACGCTGGGCGCACCAGCACAAAGTCCAGGGGAGGGTCTGGGTGGGCAGTTGACCACGGGGGTGGCTCCGGCTCAGGACGCTGTCCCCACACCACCATAGTCACTCCCCGCTTCTGTCTTCCCCTCCCAATGACCACCCTAAAACTCACATCCCCTAAATAAACGGCCAGCACCAGGAGAAGGGGCAGCACCGGGACAAGGGGCAGCACCGGGACAAGGGGCAGCACCAGGATAAAGACCAGCACCGGGATAAGGGGCAGCACCGGGACAAGGGGCAGCACCGGGACAAGGGGCAACACCGGGACAAGGGGCATCACCGGGACAAGGGGCAACACCGGGACAAGGGGCAGGTCCCGGCTGATATACTCTGGCAGATCCTGGCTGAGGGACTCTGGCAGGTCTATGCAGGCTGACGGCTCTCGACGCTCATGGCAGGCTGACGGCTCTCGACGCTCATGGCAGGCTGACGGCTCTCGACGCTCATGGCAGGCTGACGGCTCTCGACGCTCATGGCAGGCTGACGGCTCTCGACGCTCATGGCAGGCTGACGGCTCTCGACGCTCATGGCTCTCTGACGGCTCTGGCTGCTCATGGCTCGCTGGCGGCTCTGGCTGCTCATGGCTCGCTGGCGGCTCTGGCAGATCCTGTCTGGTTGGCGGCTCTGGCAGATCCTGTCTGGTTGGCGGCTCTGGCAGATCCTGTCTGGTTGGCGGCTCTGGCAGATCCTGTCTGGCGGGCGGCTCTGGCAGATCCTGTCTGGCGGGCGGCTCTGGCAGATCCTGTCTGGCGGGCGGCTCTAGCGGCTCCTGTCTGGCTGACGGCTCTAGCGGCTCCTGTCTGGCGGATGGCTTTGCAGGCTCATGGCAGACAGGCGGCTTTGCAGGCTCATGGCAGACGGGCGGCTTTGCAGGCTCCTGGCAGACGGATGACTCAGACGGCGCTGGGGAGACGGATGGCTCAGATGGCGCTGGGGAGACGGATGGCTCAGATGGCGCTGGGGAGACGGATGGCTCAGATGGCGCTGGGGAGACGGATGGCTCAGATGGCGCTGGGGAGACGGATGGCTCAGATGGCGCTGGGGAGACGGATGGCTCAGATGGCGCTGGGGAGACGGATGGCTCTGGTCGGATACGGCGCACTGTAGACCTGGTGCGTGGTGCCGGAACTGGAGGCACCGGGCTAAGGATAAGCACCTTCCTACTAGTGCGGGGAGCAGGAACAGGGCACACTGTATTCTCAAAGCCCACTCTATAACTGATGCGTGGTACCGGCACTGGTGACACCGGGCTGAGGACAAGCACATCAGGATTAGTAGGGGGAGAACATACAGTGTGTACAGGGCTCTGGAGACGCACAGGTGGCTTAGTGCGTGGTGCCGGAACTGGAGGCACCGAGCTAGATACACGCACTACAGGGAGAGTGCGTGGAGGAGGAACAGGGCTCAGGAGACGCACTGGTAGCCTAGTGCGTAGTGTAGACACTGTAGGTACTAGGCTGGGGCGGGGAGGTGGCGCCGGAAATACCGGACCGTGGAGACGTACTGGCACTCTTGAGCATTGAGCCTGCCCAACCTTACCTGGTTGAATGCTCCCGGTCGCCCGACCAGTGCAGGGAGGTGGAATAACCCGCACCGGGCTATGTAGGCGAACCGGGGAAACCATGCGTAAGGCAGGTGCCATGTATGCCGGCCCGAGGAGACGCACTGGAGACCAGACGCGTTGAGCCGGCCTCATGACACCTGGCTCAATACCCAATCTAGCCCTACCAGTGCGGGGAGGTGGAATAACCCGCACTGGGCTATGCACTCGTACAGGAGACACCGTTCGCTCTACTGCGTAACACGGCGCCTGCCCGTACTCCCGCTCTCCACGGTAAGCCTGGGAAGTGGGCGCAGGTCTCCTACCTGCCCTTGGCCCACTACCTCCTAGCCACCCCCCAAGAAATTTTTGGGAATTACTTACGGGCTTTTTGGGCTTCCGTGCCAGACGCGTTCCCTCATAGCTCCGGTTCCTCTCTCCGGTAGCCTCTGCTCTCCTCAGTGCCTCCTGCTGCTCCCATGGCTTTTCGGGCTTCCAGCCACGTCTCCTTGCTGCCTCTTCATATCTCCGCCTCTCTGCCTTCGCTGCCTCCAGCTCAGCTTTAGGGCGGCGATATTCTCCTGGTTGAGTCCATGGTCCCTTTCCATCCAATATTTCCTCCTATGTCCATGAGTCCTGGTTTACCTGTCCCTTACTCCATTGAGTTTTCCCTTGCCGCTTGGTCTTAGCGTGGTGGGTGATTCTGTATCGGCTGTCTCTCTCCTCATCCTCGGACGAGGTGAGGAGAGAAGGATCTTCAGACCAAAATGCAGCTTGAGGGAAATAAGCCATCTTTTTATTTATAACGATAATGGCAACACGAAAAACAAAACACTTTCAAAAATACAAAACAAGAAAACGACGTAGACGAAACCTGAACATAAACTTACATAACTACACGTAACACTTACGGACAGGAAACATACTACATCGAAACGAAACGAAACGAACAACCGAAACAATCCCGTATGGTGTAAGACATAACACAGACACAGGAGACAATCACCCACAAACAAACAGTGAGAACGCCCTACCTAAATATGACTCTTAATTAGAGGAAAACGCAAACCACCTGCCTCTAATCAAGAGCCATACCAGGCAACCCAAAACCAACATAGAAACAGATAACATAGACTGCCCACCCAAAACACATGCCCTGACCATAAACACATAAAAAACAACATAAAACAGGTCAGGACCGTTACAGAGAAGCATATTGGAAATGCATTTTAGACTCCTCGATGTGTTGTACTCCCATTTCATTGTTGTTGTCGCTTCAGTTTCAAGTGTCAAAATTTATTCGACACGAGCACCGAATACAACAGGTGTGAAACAGTACATTGGAATTCTTATTTGAGAGCTCTTTGCACTGACAATACATTGATAATAATAATAATAATAATAGAGATAATAATAGAAAATTGCATTTTTTTAAAACACAAGAAGTACGATACAGGTTGTGGAAACACGAGAATGCAAGTCTATACAGGTCAGTGCCAGTACCTTATTCAACGTGGGGTAGTACTGAAAGGGTTGAGGTAGGTTTATACATAAAAAAGGTCTGGTATTAGAATATACATTGTAAACAGGGCTGAAAAGTGACTGGTAGCAGGAATATATAAATACTTATGGTAATATACTAATGGTAATATATACATGTAAACAGGAGTACTAGTGACCAGTTGCAGGATAAATAGATAGATACTAATCCTAATGGCACTCAATAATCAATGACCAGCAGCGTAATGGTACTGATAAATCAAATCAATACTAATTGTAGCAGCAGCGTAGGTGTGAGGGAGTGTGTGCGTGTGGGTATGTCAAATCAAATCAAATTTTATTTGTCACATACACATGGTTAGCAGATGTTAATGCGAGTGTAGCAAAATGCTTGTGCTTCTAGTTCCGACAATGCAGTAATATCCAACGAGTAATCTAACCTAACAATTTCAATACAATTCCCTTATTCACACAAGTGTAAAGGAATGAATAAGAATATCTACATAAAAAAATATATGAATGAGTGATGGTATAGAACGGCATAGGCAAGACGCAGTGGATGGTATAGAGTACAGTATATACATATGAGATGAGTAAGGTAGGGTATGTAAACATATAAAAGTGGCATTGTTTAAAGTGGCTAGTGATACATTACATCAAGATGGCAAGATGCAGTAGATGGTATAGAGTACAGTATATAGATATGAGATGAGTAATGTAGGGTATGTAAACATGATATGAAGTGGCATTGTTTAAAGTGGCTAGTGATACATTTATTACATCAATTTTTCCATTATTAAAGTGGCTGGAGTTGAGTCAGTATGTTGGCAGCAGCCACTCAATTTTAGTGATGGCTGTTTAACAGTCTGATGGCCTTGAGATAGAAGCTGTTTTTCAGTCTCTGGTATGTCTCTCGGTATGCAAGTATGTTTGTATGCGTGTGAGTAAGAGTAGCAGCGAAGATGTGCGTGTCTGAGTGGGTAGAGACCTGTGGATGAGCCAGTGTGGATAGTCTGTAGGAGAGGGAAAGCAGTCGTTGTTTGCCATCTAACAGTCTTATGGCCAAAGGATAGAAGCTGTTTTTGAGTCTGTTGGTCTGAGCCTTGATACACCGGTATCGCCTGCCGGACGGAAGCGTGGAGAACACACCCCTGGGGGGCCCACGTGTTGAGGGTCAGTATAGCGGAGGTGTTGTTGCCTACCCTCACCCCCTGGGGTCGGCCCGTCAAGAAGTCCAGGATCCAGTTGCGGAGGGAGGTGATCAGTTCCAGGGGTCCCGAGGTTGGTGACGAGCTCAGAGGGCATTATGGTGATGAATACTAAGCTGTAGTCAATGAACAGCATTCTCACATAGGTATTCCTCTTGTCCAGGTGGGAGAGGGCAGTGTGAAGGGGAATTGAGATTGCATTGTCTGTAGATCTGTTGGGGCGGTATGCAAATAGAGTGGGTC
The DNA here is from genome assembly GCF_029448725.1 of Salvelinus fontinalis. Taxonomy (NCBI): domain Eukaryota; kingdom Metazoa; phylum Chordata; class Actinopteri; order Salmoniformes; family Salmonidae; genus Salvelinus; species Salvelinus fontinalis. Next base: position 37,665,505 of record NC_074694.1, read on the forward strand.
TAGGGTGTCTGGGGTGATGGAGTTGATGTGTGCCATGACCGACCTTGCTAAAGCACTTCATGATTACAGATGCAAGTGCTACGGGGCGGTAGTCATTGTGGCAGGTAGTCTAAGAGTTCTTGGGAACAGGAGTGATGGTGGTCAGCATGAGGTGTGAGGATTACGGGCTGGGACAAGGAGAGGTTGAAAATGACAGTGAAGATGCCTGCCAGTTGGTCTGCACGTGCTCTGGGAACGCGCCTTGGAATACTGTCCAGCCCCGCGGCCTTGCGAGTTTTGACCAGATTAAAAGCCTTACTCACGTCGCCTCGGAGAGCGAGATCACCCAGTCCTCTGGGACGGTGGGGGCTCTCATGGACTGTGTTGTTTTTGTCGAAGCATGCATAGATGTAATCAATCAATCATGGTCACATTCGCTTTCTTAACCAAATAAGTCACAGTATGATCATGTGCCTGCTCCATAAAAACTTAGTTTAACTCCTTTTATATTATCATTGCCATGTGTACATGATATGGGAAAAGAGAGCCTTATAAATCTGAAAGCTCATAAACCTAACTCATAAATGGCTTTAGATATTGAACACCTACTCACTGCCAAAGCTCAACATCCTTTAAGATGATTCTGTAAAGCACAGGCCAGATTTACTCTACCAGATCTGACAACAGAAACATAACCCTGACATGAGGTTTCATAGGAATTAAAGTACTGTATCTCTCTTTGGAACTGTCACTCAAACATTTATTTTTAATTTAACCTTCATTTAATAAGGCAAGTCAGTTAAGAACAAATTCTTATTTACAATGACGGCCTACCCCGGCAAAACTCTAACCCGGACAATTCTGGGCCCCCCTATGGGACTCCCAATCACGGCCGGTTGTGATACAGCCTGGAATCGAACCAGGGTCTGTAGTGACACCTCTTGCACTGAGTTGAAGTGCCTTAGACCACTGCGCCACTCGGGAGACCAAAACATACAGTATCCTTTCTATTCTCACACGTTTTTGCAGTCATTACTTTATAGGGCCATGAGTTTTTTCTGACCACAAAGCCTGACCAGGGAAAAACTCCTGACTCCCTAGTCATTATGACAGACAGTGTCGTTCTACAGGTTTTAAATTAGAAGTTTAAAGGAGAAAAACAACGCGGTCACCATAAACCCCTTTAAACCTCTCTGAGGGCATGTCAAGGCACTTTAAGGATGACACACCGGACTTAATCAACTGTCTCTGAGGGCGATCACCTCACCAGGTTTAAGAGCAGGAAGGAGAATATTTGACCACCATCTGGCTTTATTACATGACCCAAGGCAGGGGAGGGAAAACACACACAGCTTGTAAATATGTGACCACAGCTGTGGTTTCAGCTGCACTCTGTGTGTGTGTGTGTGTGTGTGTGTGTGTGTGTGTGTGTGTGTGTGTGTGTGTGTGTGTGTGTGTGTGTGTGTGTGTGTGTGTGTGTGTGTGTGTGTGTGTGTGTGTGTGTGTGTGTGTGTGTGTGTGTGTGTGTGTGTGTGTGTGTGTGTGTGTGTGTGTGTGTGTGTGTGTGTGTGTGTGCGTGCGTGCGTGCGTGAACAATATGTATCTCAGGTCATTATGGGGACAAGCAGGACTTGGGCCGATAGCACGTGCAGCAAAACAAAGACAGAATTAGGTAATCTCTTAAACCATGGTCATCTCTTACATTTGATTAAGGTCACCTCCTCCCATATACCCTCACAGTAACATGCTAGGTTGCGAGTAAGTACCACATTAATATGAATTAACCACAGTATGAGGTGATTTATATACAGGGAAGGGTCCATGACATAATACTCTACAGTGTCCGTTCCATTGTATGTTCTTTGGGCTCAGCTGAACCAGGGAACCTAGATAGTGTGCACTGTTTTTGACCAGGGCCCAACGTGACCACAGTGTGACTTATCAGTTACAGAGACCTCACCGATGAAATGTTTGGTCAATGTACTGTAAATGATAGGCTCGAGGTTTCTGGAAAAACAGTAAATGTCCCATCAGTCAAACTAAGTGATCTGCTGTTAATGTACTTTCCATGCGTTCGTGATGACCTAGACTACATATAGTGGAGGCCCTGAGAGGCTACAGTTACAGTGCGGATGAATGCTAAGGATACGATGAAAGTGTATTAATAATTTGAGTTTAATTTATCGGATGAGTCATACGCAGGTTAAATATCAGTTGGCTGGGGCCAAATGAGAATACTGCTGTGCTAACTAACATGCCAACATGATATATCTGATGATATATCTGAAGGATGTCGATTTGAGAGGGGTGTTATGTTATCTTACTAACAGGCCCATGGGTCAGATCTTTCCCTGTTGTATTTAAATCACACGTAGGCCTGTATTCATAAGAGTAGGAACGCTGATCTAGGATCAGCCCCGCGTCCGTCCGTGCAGCAATATGAACACACATCGAAAAGGTCAAAATGATCGCAGATCAGCACTCATACTCTGATACTTCCGAATGCTCCTCGTCCAACAGGTTCAACAAAACCTGTAAGCCTTGGAAAACTTTGATTTGATCTCTTCATTAACCCAAGCTGTGTTCCATCCAGGGCCGGACAGAGTTGGAGCAGCAACAGTCAGACATTGTTGATACAGTTGGAACCACTTCACTTCCTTTCCTCAGTGAGCAGCCCAGGACCTGCTGTTTGCTCACAGGCAGCTGTGCCCTGGTTCTGTCTGCCTGGGTCCAGTCAACCACCACTGACCTGTGGTTCTGTGGTTTGGTTGGTTTGAAGCTGTCTGAAGTTTGTATGTATACTATGCAGGTCCTGGAGGAAAACACTGTCTCACTCTGTGACTTGGCTCACTGGATGAGTGCAGAAAGATCAGCGGTGTGGACACAACACAGACATGCATCCACATCAACCCGAGCTGGAAAGTTACGCAGTGGCAGAGACGCCACAGGGTAACAGCAGTACAGGGGCTAAGCATCTCAGAGTAGGAATGCCGATCGAGGATGAGGTCTCCCCTGTCCGTATACTCTTGTTCAATATAATCTGAAAAGGGAGAACTGATCCTAAATCAGCACTCTGAGATAGGTGAACACAAGTTGTTTATAACCAAAGCGCTAACTGTTTCAATCCAGTTTGATACCCGATCCCAATTGATACAAAGGATTTTTCTTCAGAGACATACTTCTATATTGGCTTAGCTGGTATTGTAATCCACACAAAAACATCCAGCAAATTGTTTTACATAATCAATAACCCATTTAGCCAGCTGAGCTTTTCCTGGAAAGATCAGCCTGGTGTGTGGTGCCCTGTTCAAGGACACAGCAACGGAGTTCTTCCGAAGTCACCAAACCAACGGCTCCACCTAGTGCTCCACCATTGCCAACATAAAATAAATGGCATTACAGAGGAACGTTCTTTTGTATACTACGGAGAACAGATGTGGGCTGGAGAGCACGTTTTTATATTTACTCTTGCTCAAAGAATAATGCAAAGCCTTTTGTGGTTTTGTTACAAACAATATGTTATTTTTCACACCTGATCATACAGTGCACTCATTCAAAACCATAAGTTAATATGCAGAATATGAAAGGGAGTCAAATGAACAACAATCAGTCAGACATTATTTCACAAACAAATACAAGTGGTAAAACTACAGTGAAGACAGCAGCTGGTCTCTGGTGAGTTGGGTTATTGGGTTCAGTCAGTGCATGGGCTGGAGTCAGTGTAGGAATCAGGTCTGAAGTCAGTACAGGGCCTGCGGCTGGGCGCTGTGGTCTTGAGTGGTTGAGGGGAAGGGCCAGGGGCAGGGCCTGTAGTAAGGCCTTCTTCAGGCGCTGCTGCAGGGCATCCAGCAGCTGTTCCATGTGTTCCATCAGCCTCCTCTCCATCTGCTCCAGACGCAACTCCATAACCTGCTCCAGCAGTAGCTCTTTGGATCTGTTGCCCTCTCATGTTAACCTGCTAACATTGCACTTGAATATATCCTTTCCTATGCTTACAGGTTTTACAGCCATTACTGTCATAGGGCCAGGAGTTCTCTGTCAAGACCTGCAGTAATACAGACACACAAACCCTAACAAAGACATTTACTCTAACATTAACACAGACACACCACAATGCAACCAGAACCGCTACAAAAGCCACTGACAGCGGCCTCCCGAGTAGCACAACGGTCTAAGGCACGGCATCGCAGTGCTTGAGGTGTCACTACAGACCCAGGTTCGATCCCAGGCTGTGTCACAGCTGGCTGTGACCGGGAGACCCATGAGGCGGCACATAATTGGCCCGGCGTCATCCGGGTTAGGGGAGGGTTTGGCAGACAGGGATGTTCTTGTCCCATCGCACTCTAGTGACTCCTTGTGGCCAGCCGGGCACCTGCAAGCTGATTTCGGTTGCCAGTTGAACAGTGGTGCTTGCGGGTTAAGCGAGCAGTGTGTCAAGAAGCAGTGTGGCTTGGCAGGGTCGTGTTTCGGAGGACGTGTGGCTCTCGACCTCCTCCATCGACTTGACTCCTAACCATAACATCTGGACTGTATTCTACTCCCACCACCCACCCTACCATGTAAACCTTTAGAGGGAGTTCCACGTTGTAGTTAACCTAACCATAAAGTCACTACCAGCCTACTCACTGTGGGCCGTTGGATGTTTTTGCGGCATCCTCGATGCGGAGCTGCGTCACCTACCCACACACATTCTGCAGCATAGGGAGCATGTCTGGGCCTCCGTCCTCCTGGCTGGCCATTAAAGAAGGGTGACATCATGTCTGCAGGTGTGGTTATTGGTGGCTACCCGAGACTGGGGACATGGATCTGTTGAAACAGAGCCAGACATCTCGTCTGACTGGAGGCTGGTGTTGACTGAAGGCTGAGGTTGGATGTCAGCTGTAGCTGCATAGGGTCCATTAGTTCCTTTAGCCAGAGCAGAGAGAGCCCCACTGCCAATGAGGAGGGACAGAAACCATCTTAATGCGTCAAGCTTTGTTCTGGAAAAACACCAAAGCGCTTGATTAACTTACATATAATTAACATGCAATACATTGACTGTCTTTTGTGTTCACTAGTTAGAGCTTCTCGCTATCCGAGGGCTATATTGGTGGTTAGAAGACTGAACAATACAATAAAGCCACTGTCTTCTGTGTAATTCCGGCGAATGTAATTTTCCACTGAGGCTTCTATTGACTGGTATTGGTGACTGCTGATTTGACAAGAGATGGACCCACCTTCTGCTGAAACTGCACCAGGTCCATGAGGCTCTGGGCCCCCAGTGAGAGGGTGGTGTCCATCTCCTCCATCACGCACTGCACACGGAGCATGTCGATGCTGGGGCCCCAGGCTTGGAGAGCGGTCTGCAGGTGTCAGTGTCTGCGGGCCCATCACGACCTGAGCCACAGCCACGCTGCGTCCCCCAACCAAGAGACAACGGTTGAGAAAAAAACAAGAGGTTAGAGGAAGAAAGGGCACACCCATACCCTCTACCCACACTGTCATAACTAGACAGGTAAAGAGGATATGTCAAAACTTTCACAGAGAAACGTCTATGTGCTAGTAGGGAATAGACAGGAAATGCTGGACACCACAAGTATTTTCTACGGCAACAGGAATGGGACGGAAGTAGGTAGAGATACTGCTGTTGATTTGAATGCTGTGGTTGACAAAAAAAAGTATGTGAACCCTTTGGAATTACTTGGATTTCTGCATAAATTGGTCATAACATTTGATCTGATCTTCATTTAAATCACAACAATAGACAAACACAGTCTGCTTAAACAAATTCTTGTATTTTTCTTGTCTATATTGAATACATCATTTAAACATTCACAGTGCAGGTTGGAAAAAATATGTGAACCCCTAGGCTAATGACTTCTCCAAAAGCTAATTGGAGTCAGGAGTCAGCTAACTTGGAGTCCAATCAATGAGACGAGATTGGAGATGTTGGTTAGAGATGCCCTGCCCATAAATAACACTCACAAAGTATGGGTTTGCTATTCACAAGAGGCATTGTTTGATGTGAACCATGCCTTGAACAAAAGAGATCTTAGAAGACCTAAGATGAAGAATTGTTGACTTGCATAAAGCTGGAAATGGTTACAAAAGTATCTCTAAAAGCCTTGATGTTCATCAGTCCACGGTAAGACAAATTGGATATAAATGGAGAAAGTTCAGGACTGTTGCTACTCTCCCTAAGAGTGGCCGTCCTGCAAAGATGACTGCAAGCGAAAACTAAAGCAGGAAGCACCAGTGACTCAGTCAATAGAAAAGTGGTCAGATGAAGCAGATGCTAAGCTGCTGTTTTGCTGGCACAGACTGGAATATGTTCCAGGATTCTTCCGATGGCATTGAGGAGCACACCACATCAGTCACTGGCTTCATCAATAAGTGCATCGATTACGTCGTCTCCACAGTGACTGTACGTACATACCCAAACCAGAAGCAATGAATCACAGGTAACATCCTCACTGAGCTAAAGGGTAGAGCTGCCGATTTCAAGGAGCGGGACTCTAACCCGGAAGCTTATAAGAAATCCTGTTATGCCCTCCGACGAACCAGGCAAAGCATCAATACAGGACTAAGATCGGAACACACTACACCGGCTCCGATGCTCGTCGGATGTGTCAGGGCTTGCAAACTTTTACAGACTACAAAGGGAAGCACAGCCGCGAGCTGCCCTGTGACTTGAGCCTACCTGACGAGCTCAATTACTTATATGCTCGCTTCGAGGCAAGTAACACTGAAACATGCATGAGCGCATCAGCTGTTCCAGACGACTGTGTGATCACGGTCTCCGTAGCCGATGTGAGTAAGACCTTTAAACAGGTCAACATTCACAAGGCCGCAGGGCCAGACGGATTACCAGGACGTGTACTCCGAGCATGCGCTGACCAACTGGTAAGTGTCTTCACTGACATGTTCAACATCTCTCTGTCTGAGTCTGTAATACCAACATGTTTCAAGCAGACCACCATAGTCCCTGTGGCAAGAACACTGGAGATGATTGTGGACTACAGGAAAAGGAGGACAAAGCACGCCCCCATTCTCATCGACGGGGCTGTAGTGGAACAGTTTGAGAGTTTCAAGTTCCTTGGTATCCACATCACCAACCAACTAACATGGTCCAAGCACACCAAGACAGTCGTGAAGAAGGCACGACAAAACCCATTCCGCCTCAGGAGACTGAAAAGATTTGTCATGGGTCCTCAGATCCTCAAAAGGTTCTACAGCTGCACCATCGAGAGCATCCTATCTGGTTGCATCACTGCCTGCGGCCTCCGATCGCAAGGCCCTACAGAGGGTAGTGTCTATGGCCCAGTACATCACTGAGGCCAAGCTTCCTGCCATCCAGGACCTCTATAACAGGCAGTGTCAGAGGAAGGCCCTAAAAATTGTCAAAGACTCCAGCCACCCTCGTAATAGACTGTTCTCTCTGCTACCGCACGGCAAGCGGTACCGGAGTGCCAAGTCTAGGTCCAAGAGGCTTCTAAACAGCTTCTTCCCCCAAGCCATAAGACTCCTGAACATCTAATCAAATGGCCACCCAAACTATTTGCATTGCCCCCCCCCTTTCTACGCTACTGCTACTCTCTGTTGATTATCTATGCATAGTCACTTTAAGAACTCTACCTACATATATTACCTCAATTACCTCGACTAACCGGTGCCCCCGCACATTGACTCTACCGGTACCCCCTGTATATAGCCCTCGCTATTGTTATTTTACTGCTGTTCTTTAATTATTTGTTACTTTTATTTATTTATTGTATTTAAAAAAAAAATGGAATTGTTGGTTACGTGCTTGTGCATGTGACAAATAAAATTTGATTTTATTTCAGTTACAATACTAGCTCAGCACTGCGAATAAACACTAGTTAATTTTTTTAGTTAAACAGCAGTTACCTTGCCAGCTAATCAGTCAACTAAAGAGTAGCCAGAACACACTGAACTATGCTCAACTCTCCCATGCTGGTCCAGCCAGCCAGCCCACTCTGTGGTGTCTGTGTGGTCCTAAATCCAGTCGGATAAACACTCCAAACAGCCTACCCGACCACTCGGAGACATGGTCCTAAAGCACACCTGCCGTGTCTTGTTTTGTATCACATTCCAAAGATAAAACTGGGGGGAACAAAAATGCAATTTCAGAATTTGAGGGGGGGGGGGGGGGACATTTCCCCCGAAATCCCAACTGAAAGATGCGCCCCTGGTAGCAGTCATCCCTCCTGCTCAAGAGTCAACACATTCTGGGTGATGCGAAACAGGGTCGTCAGCTTCTCTGGGGAGTTCTCATTGTCTATTGCTGATCACCGTTCTCAAAGCGTGTCATTGCACATCTCACACTACAAGAGCATTGCAGGTTTTGTGCTGATAAAATCAAACATGCTTGAAAATATCAGGACATCTGGGACTGCCCAAAGACGAGATCGGTAGCCTTCAGATTGTGTCTCTGACCCGCTAAACAAGCGTCGGCGACGGGCATGTGAGCATGCATGTTTTTTTTATGGCCATATCACATTTAAGTAACATCAAACCAAATAGACTACTTTCAGGGTGAGGAACCATCTAACATTGTGAACTACTCCTTTAAGATGGCTGATTGGGCTGCATGACGAGATTAGCCAGCGATCAGTGCACTGGTGTTGTATCAACATGCCTGCCGACTTAAAGTACTTCCTACTGGGTATCACGGTGGTAGCTAACGTGGCTGTTTTTATCTCACGTAAGGATAGCATCCTACACAATAAATAACTCATATTGATAACCCATCTAAAAGTCACCTTGATACATACAGTCTACTACTCAATGGGGAGGGCATGAAAGGCAATAACACCAGCACAGTGCCCTTCGCTTCACAAACACTACTGTCCTGCAACGGTGCGGTAGCTAACATACCTAGTACCCATGTCAGGGTGACAGTCACTGTAAGCGCACGCATACAAAGCATGAAGCAACATGTTGAACGCTGAGCTGTAGTCAATGAATAGCATTCTCACATAAGTGCTCCTTTTGTTAAGGTGGGAAAGGGCAGTGTGGAGTGCAATAGAGATTGCATCATCTGTGAATCTGTTTGGGCAGTGTGCAAATTGGAATGGGTCTAGGGTTTCTGGGATAATGGTGTTGATGTGAGCCATTACCAACCTTTCAAAGCACTTCATGGCTACGGATGTGAGTGCTACGGGTCTGTAGTCATTTTGGCAGGTTGCCTTTGTGTTCTTGGGCACAGGGACTATGGTGGTCTGCTTGAAACATGTTAGTATTACAGACTCAATCAGGGACATGTTGAAAATGTCAGTGAAGACACCTGCCAGTTGGTCAGCACATGCCCGGAGCACACGTCCTGGTAATCCATCTGGCCCCGCAGCCTTGTGTATGTTGACCTGTTTAAATGTCTTACTACTCACGTACGCTACAGAGAGCGTGATCACACAGTCGTCCGGAACAGCTGATGCTCTCATGCATGCCTCAGTGTTGCTTGCCTCGAAGCGAGCATAGAAGTGATTGTTGTAAAGTGGCTAACACTGGTCGAGAGATACTACCATCCCAGATGAACAGCCACCACTAAAGACTGCTGCACCTGAGAATTCTGCACACAGCTCTCTCTCATGGACCCAGATTCCTGTTTTCTTTTGTCTGTTCGGTCTGGGATGAGTGTGACATACACTGTCCATAGTGCATTTTTGTCAGTTACTTGACTGAACATAATAGATCAAAATCTATGTGTGAATGTGTGCTCACATCAGGAAGAAGGGTGGAGAATCAGACTGCAACCAAGCTCTGCCGGTGGGGCACGATGACAAAACATTCCCACATTTGTTGAAACTAATAGTGCCTGATTTCATTTAAAAGTTATTTAAAAAAGCAAAAATATTCAAAATCAATAACTGTTACATTACAACTACTCAAAATTAAGGTATTTTATTTGAAAATGTCTTACTAGTTACAATTATGTACAAAATACAAAAAACACCTGTTTAGTCCCAAGACAATTTACAAATAGTCTCAAAACCCTTTACAAAAATATACTACACAGATCGCTATTTCATTAACTCGGGACAAACAAATAAATAATAAGATTTACAATTGTTCACTTGTATATAATCTATAAAGGGTCATGGCCAAAGCCTGACTTCTGTGGCTGAAAGGACCAGTGTAAGACATTCTTAACTTACTTGAGCTGTAAATTCCCTTTAAAAAACAAACAATTAAACAACACTTTGTCATCACAGCATTTACATATTTTTAAGTAACACTGATATCAGTAGACTTAAAATGAAAAACTATTGACAAAAGTGTACATTCTTATATTGTTCGTAAGAGAACATGGTAAAACCTGGGCCCATATCCACAAAGCATCTCAGAGTAGGAGTGTCTAGGACCTGTCCATATGTTCTTATTCATTATGATCTAAAAGGCTAAACTGATCTTAGATCAGTACTCCTACTCTAATATGCTTTGTGGACATAGGCCCTGGTTTCACCATGGTTTCACCTGGTCTCATAACACAAAATGTACTTGAAACATTCTTCAGCCAATAAAAAGGGTGGCAGATAGCCTAGTTGTTAAGAGCGTTAGGCCAGTAACTGAAAGGTTTCTGGTTCAGATCCCAGACCTGACTAGCAAGGCACTTGACTCTAAGTGCTCCTGCTAAACAACTAAAATGGTCTATGTAAAATCCAATACATTTAGTCTTGTCTGAAGTAGTAGGGCACAGATTCTGATCCATGTGGTTATCCTTTGACTGTCATAGGCACCAGTGGCCGTTCGCTTCAGATCCAGACCTGTGGTTACTCTGGCAGAGCCTCTGTCCTGGTGGGGTGAATTAGTGCACAAATCAAATTTGCGGCGCAAGTACTTATGTGTGTGTGTGGGCATAATTTTTGGGGTGTAAAAATACTTTAAAGTACTACTTACACCGTTTTTGGGGGTATCTGCACTTTACTATTTATATCTCTGACAACTTTTTATTTCCCTACATTCCTACAGAAAATAATGTTATTTTTACTCCGTACATTTTCCCTGACACCCAAAACTACTTGTTGCATTTTGAATTCTTAGCAGGAAAGGAAAATGGTCCAATTCAGGCACTTAACAAGAAACATCCCTGGTCATCACTACCGCCTCTGATCTGGCGGACTCACTAAACACAAATGCTTCAATTGCAAATTATGAGTGAGTGTTGGAGTGTGCCCCTGGCTATCCGTACATTTTAAAAACAAGAAAATGGTGCCGTCTGGTTTGCTTAATATAAGGAATTTGAAATTATTTATACTTTTACTTTTGATACTTAAGTACATTTTAGCAATTACATTTACATTTGATACTTAAGTATATTTAAAACCAAATACTTTTAGACTTTAACTCAAGTAGTATTTCACTGGGTTACTTTCACTTTCACTTGAGTATCTTTACTTTTACTCAAGGATGACAATTGGGCACTTTTTCCACCATTGCATAATATGCATAATTGGCTCCAGTCATCTGCAGAACATTAAAATGCAGACAGGGTGGTCTGATCTGTGCCATCAGTTGACACTGGGCTGACCGTGCACTCTGATGCGGTACAGGCAGGTGTACTCTGGGTGACCCCAGTTGGACAGCACTCGTACCTCAATGATCTGATAGGCTTTATCATTCTCCTCCTGTGGATAGATAGCAGAAGACACTCAATTTAGACTCACGCCATGTAAGAAGTATCAAGACCTAAAACTTGCCAAGTCACCATCTCTAATCATACTAGAGATGAACGCCATGTGGACTACTAACATCTTCCACTGGCCAATCAAGCCCCTTGAGGTAGTGTTGAAGTGTACTTACGGTGACAGGATAAGTCTGTAGTGCATCCTCATCATCCTGGTAGGTGTAGCTGCCCAGTAACTTACCCTCCTCCTGGTTCTCATCATCCAGACCCTGGAAACGAGTACACAGTTAGAAAACAGCAGAGACCCACAGAAATAAATGTGTCAATCAGTAGTGCCTCACCAGAGCACACTCACAGTAAATGTGACAGACTTGAGTGTCTACTAGGTGTGCTTCTGAATGGTTTGCTTAGACAGTAACGTGAATGTTAATTGGGTAAGCAGGGTAGTTGGAGGTTTGTATGGTAAACTGGCGCTGGGCGCTGCTGATGGTGCCTGTTGACGACGGGGCTTTGGAGATGTGTTCCAATGAGGGCACGGTCCTCATGGAAAGCATCAATGGGTGTCACTTGACATCAAGAAACGCGGATAACAGAAAACGGCGCTAATTGCAGTCTGCCCACCAGGGTTGCCATGTCCACGGTTTTCAGGCAAAATTGGTCTAATTTGAAAACGATGTTGCGGGTGGAAATGTATTGGTCGTGGGTTGTGGGTTTTTGGGCTACTTCTAAATTAAAGCGAGGCCACCATGGCATTTTTCTTTAAAATATATATATTGTACTGTGACTTGCCGCTGCTGACTATCAGGCAGTGAGGCAGCCTCTTGTTGAGTGAGTGAGTGGGACAAGAGGGGTGTGTGTGTTGACTGAACAGCAGGTAACTATGTCACGTGAGTCAGAGGAGCCAGAGAAGCACACACGAATATCATGACAACGTTTTACCAAGTGTAGATAGGCTATTTAGATTGTCATCATGGAGACACCTATTTCCAACACTTTTTCCACAAAACATATTACACGCTAAAACTGATGCACATCAAGAAATAAGGCAAAGCACAAGAAAACGACGTTAGGCGCTCTAGAGCCCATTAGATACATTTGCTCGATGGTGGCTTAAACTGCATTCTAATGCAGTGGCAATTTTAGCATGTAAGTCTTGGTGGGGAAAACTCAGCAAAAAATTTTTTGTAGATGCATGCCAGCAAAGCAACTACACAACACTAAACAATACATTATTTGCACTGTAATGGTGACAAACGGTGCCCACAAACTGTTATGGCCTACATAAAGCTGTCCCAACAGCAGAGCTTTCTTTTCAGCACCATGGAGTGAATCCTTACCACCGCTACACCTGGTTATCAGTGGAGCCTTGTCTGGCAGCGAAACAATTCATTCAGCCTTATTTACTGCCTATCTAGAAAAACATAGCTGATATGGCTGACTTGCTTAAACAAATGTGGCTTCTACTGATAATTGAGATGTACAAACTATGGCATAAGGGGATGACAAGGGGATAAGAGGCAATCTGTAATTTGAATTAAGACATTAACGTGCGAGCTAGGACGGACGTAGTCAATATAACTATTTGTTCAGCACTTTTGAAATGTACAGCAACAGAATTCAAAATATGGGCCATTCTTACGGTATTCTCCCTGTACACCATGTCAGAACCGTAGTATAAATAAAGAGGGCATATAAGCAGACAATGAAAGCTTGTATAATATTAGATGATTACATTTCTCTAAACAGGCTATAGGTTACATGTGCACCACCAAGTCAGAACAGTAGAATAAGTTATGACGGGGAAAGGTACCACATTTCTAGGGTGAGGCACATGGGCTACTAACAGCTTACAACACAACATACACTTAGTATTACATTCTTAGCTACAGTATACATATCTTTCTGGCATTGTACATAATTTATGCGGCAGCGAACAATACATTTTTGGACTCACCTTGTTGTGCTGTGCTCACTTGAACAGGAAGGCGGTTCGGTGGTCCTTCTTGTCATCAAACTTTGTCATTAAAGTCTGGCATTCTCTGGATTTCTGCTTCTTTGAAAACAACTGGGAACTCTGGGGAAAAAAACACGTTTGAATCATGATGTCAGTGATCTTCAGGTAGGAAGTCTAGAAAGAGGCCCGAGTTCCCGACCTGGAATACCGAATTGGATGACTGTTCAAAATGTATTTTCCCAGTCGGATCTTGTTTTGTCAAGTTCCCAGATGTCTTGAACTCACTGAAGTCTGAGATTTTCCAGTTCCAAGTTTCCATTGTTTTTTATGCAGCAAATGTCTTGCTGGATTAACAGCATGGCCAATGTATTCAACCTCTTCTGGCACATGGTGTTGAATGTTTGTTCTTTTAAGTTTGGAAAAGAGACCCTTAAACCCAGACTTGGACCACACACCCACTCCACTGAATAGCAGGCTAGTGAATGCTTTGCAACGCTTGCAGTTAACCACTGATTCCTTCTGTTAGGTTCCAATTATTATAGCAAGAACTCAACGGACACTATGAAAGCTCAAACCAAGTTTATTCATCCCAAAGGGTCAAACAGCTGTACAGACCAAGACATGGTTTTACCCGTGGTAGTATACATACCCCACTTGGGCTGGAGTCCCCTCCTTATCGCTAAACATTGCATGTTGGAAGCTAAGTGTTATGGACTATACACGGTTCCTCCCCTTATCATTACTGCCACACGTGACCGTTTTCCCTACACTCAGCCCCTCCCATGCTTCCTTATGGCACCCCTCATGTTTCTATTATACCTAATGATTAATAATAGAACTAATGATTAATAATAGTTAAAGTTCAGAAATCCAAACCCATCACTTCAAACCACTCATTGTTGAATTTGCAATGGTTGATGACCACCGATACGTTTTATCTATAATTTCTCTTTATATGACAAGGATTGGAAAGCATTTGCCAGTAGATTGTCGACTTGATTCATGATGACTGCTTATCTAGCTTGCTAGCTAAGATTTTGAAAGTATGATGTTGACATGATCAGTCCAATCAGAGCTACGGTCGATATAAGGTGAGTTGACTTAATTTTATCTGTGGCCAATGACCTTGAACCTTCTTGGATGGGCACTTCTAATGTAAATCTATGGCAGCACCCAGGCGGCTTGAATTTTCAAGCTCTCCCTGTAGATTTTGCAGTGACGTAGTGTCCCCATGAGTGACAGAACTCTGAGCCAATACCCGACGCCACTAGAGAATATTACCAACCCATCCTCTCTGAATTTTCCGCTGGCTGCCCCACCACCACAGAAAGCAGTGAGCTAGGCTGAAACACCTGCATTTTGGAGCTACCTTACTCAAGAAAGCAAAAAAGAGACCATGTTTGTATGTGGCTTTACTATGTTGTTTGCAAACTGATACGAGATACATATTAATGCCAAATAAAATGCAAAACAGCCAACAAAAATAATATATACAGTACCAGTCACAAGTTTGGACACGCCTACTCATTCAAAGGTTTTTCTTTATTTGTACTATTTTCAACATTGTAGAGTAATAGAGAAGACATCGAAACTATGAAATAACACATATGGAAACATGCAGTAACCAAAATAGTGTTGCTCAAATGAAAATATATTTTAGATTTTAGATTCTTCAAAGGAGCCACCCTTTGTGTTGATGACAGCTTTGCACACTCTTGGCATTCTCTCAACCAGCTTCACCTGGAATGCTTTTCCAACAGTCTTGAAGTAGTTCCCACATATGCTGAGCACTTGTTGGCTGATTTTCCTTCACTCTGCGGTCCAACTCATCCCAAACCATCCCGAACCAACTCATCCCAAACCATGAGTTTGGGTGATTGTGGAGGCCAGTTCATCTGATGCGACACTCCATCACGCTCCTTCCAGGTCAAATAGCCCTTACACAGCCTAGAGGTGTGTTGGGTCATTGTCCTGTTGAAAAATAAAGGATAGTCCCACTAAGCGCAAAGCAGATGGGATGGCGTATCGCTGCAGAATGCTGTAGTAGACATGCTGGTTAAGTGTGCCCTGAATTCTAAATAAATCCCAGACAGTGTCCCCAGCAAAGCACCCACAAGCCATCACACATCCTCTTCCATGCTTCACGGTGGGAACCACACATGTGGAAATTATCCGTTCACCTACTCTGCGTCTCACAAAGACACAGCGGTTGGAACCAAACATCTCAAATTTGGACTCTTCAGACCAAAGGACAGATTTCCACCGGTCTAATGTCCATTGCTTGTGTTTCTTGGCCCAAGCAAGTCTCTTCTTATTATTGGTGTCCTTTAGTAGTGGTTTCTTTGCAGCATATTGACCATGAAGGCCTGATTCACACAGTCTCCTCTGAACAGTGGATGTTGAGATGTGTCTGTTACTTGAACTCTGTGTGTAGCAGTTATTTGGGCATCAATTTCTGAGGTGCTGGTAACTCTGATGAACTTATCCTCTGCAGCAGAGGTAACTCTGGGTCTTCCGTTCCTCATGAGAGCCAGTTTCATGATAGTGCTTGATGGTTTTTGCAACTGCACTTGAAGAAACTTACAAAGTTCTTGACATTTTCCAGATTGACTGACCTTCATGTCTTAAAGTAATGATGGACTTTGGTTTCTCTTTGCTTATTTGAGCTTGTGATAATAATCATTTTACCAAATAGGGCTATCTTCTGTATACCACCCCTACCTTGTCACAACACAACTGACTGGCTCAAACTCATTAAGAAGGAAAGAAATTCCACTATTTAACTTTTGACAAGGCACACCTGTTAATTGAAATGCATTCCAGGGGACTACCTCATCAAGCTGGTTGAGAGAATGCCAAGAGTATGCAAAGCTGTCCTCAAGGCAAAGGGTGGCTACTTTGAAGAATCTCAAATATAAAATATATTTAGATTTGTTTAACACTTTTTTGGTTACTATATGATTCCATATGTTTTATTTTCTAGTTTTGATGTTTTCACTGTTATAAAACAAAGAAAAATCCTGGAATGAGTGTGCGAGTCCAAACTTTTGACTGGTACTTTATATAGATATAGGGCTCAAAATATAGGGCTCAAAACAGCCCCACCTGACCTGAATGACGGGTCGCCACTGTTCTAATGTCGACATTGCTTATGGAAAATTATATCAAGTGAAAGGTTTTACCATGCAGAGTTCTTGGGTCTCGTGTGCTGTGCTAGTGGACATTTTTTATGGAAGTTATGGACCTCCCTGAAGTTATGGAACTCCCTCGCGTGCTTCTGTTATGGGGAAAAGTACCCAATGAAACTGACATTAAATGTGGAGAATGATACATCTGTTGGCGATTAATTAGCCTATTCATTTATATCCCTATGTATGCTACTGTAGTCAACCATTTGATACAACAAATATGTTGAAATGACGATAACGATATCACCGGAGTCATTACAAATCTATTTGTGCCACTTGTGTAGCCTACCTGGAGCTGGCAAAGGGATTCAATAAATAGCCTATAAAATAATAGATAACAATAAACTTCGGTTTATTGTTGTTGTAGCCTTGTGTTATTATGTAATTATTAATGGCCATGTATAGTTAATGAAATTGGAAGTTATCAATTGTGATCTATCGCAATTGGTGATCAGCTGTTGTTAGAATGCGTTAGATTGAAGGTAACAGTCAGTCAGATTAGTTTACAGGTAATAAAAAATTACAAAAAGTAACACTGGCTGTTGTTGACAAGTTTAGGCCTATTCAGTTCATATCCTTATTATTAACATGTGATTCAGAGATTGATATTACGACCCCATCCTCAGTACCCTATTCCAGCAGGCTATCTGGACAAACAGAAGCACTTCTTACCTCGAAATAGCCTCACAATTCATGTTACATAAATTAGTCTGTCAATTTTAACTAAGCAAGCTGCTAAATTTTTCATTTTACATCTTGCCTGGGCTACTGTAGGCTATCAGGGGGTATAGATGACCTGCATCTAGCTAATGTAATAAATACCATTTAAAATAACACAAGCATATTGCTATTACATTGTTATAACTAACTTCATTCTAAGCAGGGTTTCTCACACCCAAAGACAGATGGCTGGCACAGACCTTTCATAAACACTGATAAGGAAAGGCCTTGATCAAAAGAGTGCTTGGGTCCGCATTTCACGAGATAATAAGACACACACACACATACCCAAGGACGGAGGGCTGACTACGCACACACAAAATCTCCTGTTTAGCTGAACATTTGATAACAAAGAACTTTTGCTATAAGACTCAGAAGGATGACGCCCAGCTCATCAGGACCAATCTGAGAAGACAACAACCTGTCCAGAACCAACCAAAGGACCAGAACTTCCAGACTCAACCTACTTTCTGTATTGTATAAAATGTCTATGCATTCTGTTATCTGAGCTTTTTCTGGAGGTTCACTATGAGCCGAAGGAACGAGACCGTATACGCTTGTACCAGATATCTTTACTCATAATTAAACTGTCGCTTGTCATACAATTTATCACCTTGTCTGAATCGATCCTTGACCGGCTCGCCCTTCTCCATATCCAATTATCAACAGAATGGTAGCAGAGGATGGTTGCCTAGCTACCCGGTCCAGAGTGGTTGATATGGATGTGAGGGGGCGAGTTGGTGAAAGGACGGTTCACGGAGGACAGGTGAAATCTTTTGGGGGGGAGGACGACAGTTCTGCTCAAACTCGGGAAACTGATCTTCTGGTCGACCATAAAGGTAAGCAAGACCTGTTAAATCAAACTTTGTATATTGTCGTATAGTTCTTCCAAATTTCGATCAGTGGTACCGAGTCTGGGTAAGAATTATTGTTTAAATTTATGTGTATAGATGACATGTGAAGGACAGTGAAGTAAACATATGTGGCCATAATTCTGTTACGATAGTCCGGCGGCGACCGGTCCGGCTGAGTCCGGTAAGGGATAAAATTGTGTTAGGGTTCCGATAGTCCGGCGGCGACCGGTCCGGCTGAGTCCGGTAAGGAACGATATTCCGATAGTCCGGCGGCGACCGGTCCGGCAGAGTCCGGTAAGGAAAAGTTAAAGTTAAAAGAAATAGACTTATCCGATAGTCCGGAGGCGACCGGTCCGGCAGAGACCGGTAAGGAAGTCTTAGTACTAAGTCCGGCGGCGACCGGTCCGATTAGATTCGGTAGGGAAATCTATTCTGATAGTCCGGCGGTGACCGGTCCGGCAGAGTCCGGTAAGGAATAGAATACTGTGTATTGTTTAATGACAAACGCTCCATGTACCAATAGGGTCGGATGTGTAAATGTCAACTGATTAATGTGTATTGTTTAATGACAAACGCTCCATGTACCAATAGGGTCGGATGTGTAAATGTCAACTGTTTAATGGATGTTGTTTAATGATGAACATTGCTAGTTAAAAATAGGATTCCGATAGTCTTAAAGTGTATAAGCCTCATCCAAAAGCCCGAATATTCGTTCGGTGAAGGATGTAGTTAAAGTGAACAGTGGTAAATGATAAAGTGGTAACTATTCTAAGTCCGGCTGAGACCGGTCCGACTGAGGTCGGTAAGGAATAAACTTAATTTGTGTTGTGATAAGACCTGCTCAATAGTCCAGGCGGAGACCGGTAAGGAGTAGGTTTGAATTGTGTAGTGATAAGTGATAGCTATTCAATAAGTCCGGCTGAGACCGGTCCGACTGAGATCGGTAAGGAATAGGTTCAGAGTGTTTGAGAGATCTCTAATGTAATGTGTAAGTGTTGAAAGTATACTGATTAATGTGAAGTTGACATACATATTTGATAAGAATTCTTATATTGGGGATTGTTAATTCCATTCAGTAATAAATACTATAGTTGAGGAGTTTTTTAATTAAAGAGAGCAACAGTGTGAATGTATATGTAAACGCATATCCTGATTTGAACTATACTAATCTATTTGATAAAATTACTGAACCTGTATATTCAACATTTGATAATGATTGTCAAATCCGTCTATTTAACCACAACGTTGAATTTAGCGTTGGGTATTATAGGAGGAACGGGATACAATTTTTACTTTCCCCACCGGGTGTGGCCGTGGTTTTTGGTTAGGTAACACCAGGGAATTCGAACAAAAAGTAAACGTATTCTAAACATTATCTGTTTTCATTATGGGGAACAATGAACGGCAGCAAACTGGTATGGCTGGCCGGGAGTTAAAGTACACGTTTATCACAGTTGTGTGAGTGTAATGGCAGGGTATAAAGTATTTTGGGGAGACAATTTGGAGAAGGACTGAATGAGTTACATGAAAAGTCACTAGAGGGCGCCATTGGTCAACTTATGGAGGTTCATGTTATTGGGAAAAGGCACACAGTTACATGAAACATAGAGGATATTCGTTTTTGTTTTAGTAGTACACGTTTGGTTTAAGGGGATCAAGATATCTTAAAGGGGTACCCTCATATATTTAGAATATTAGGAGTTTTATTTTCTGATGTTATTGTTAAATAAAATATAGTGTACTCTTGGGGGAGAGAACTTATTAGTAAATAAAGTATTAAAATTGACAGGGGTATATGACATGCTAGGATGCAGATAGTTTGATTCTAAAGTTAGAAATTGCCACCATAGACATGTTTTTCTAAAAATCCATGAGTTTAGATAAAGCCAAACAGTGAGACATTTAGTTAAAATTTGGAAACACAGTTGTTACAGACAGATAAGGAAAAGGGCAGACAGAGGAGCCCTCCCCGCACTGCTGAGACCTTGAAGGTTTGAGAGCAGAGAATGGAGTTTTGGAAGGGCCGCCAGGACAGAGATAACAGAATGGGTAGATAACAGTTACTGAATGGAGACAAAAGGGAGAATTGGACATGTGGAAAATAAAAGGGGCGCTCCTACATAATAATGTAGAACATGAGAATATTTTACTAAGTCATTATTTAGAATAGGTAAGGTTGATACCTGGGCAGAGCCAGGTATCAAACGGGGGAGGGGTACATTGTGGTCTAGGATAGGATGGGGCCTATTGGATAATAAACTAATTTAAAATTAAAAATTCTAGCTAAAAAATAGACATAGAAATTAAATATATAATCGGATAGAACAAATGACAAACTGTTTGTTAACCAAACCTGTATGTCCAAGATTTTATGCATTGCAGGTGAATTAAAGGAGAAGGTGATTCACCCGACCTGGGGGCATATCGCACTTGGAGGGTGAGACACACTGACACTGCCGAATGATCACAGAGTTAAGGAGAAGAACCGTTACTAATAGAGTTCGGGGATCAACTCCTTAATGAAGAATTTCCTTTTCCCGTCATTCCATCCCTGTGTTTGTTCATAGAAGTGAAAGTGTGTCTGGCTTCTTGCTGATGATGTTTTCTCTGGGAGAGGGTGGGGCTTTACAGGATTGCTTGTAGTCCTGAGCTGTCTGATTAGGATACGATGGGGATGTTACCATCACAGTACTGCCAGAACCACCACCAGTTCCAACAGACCAGGTTCAGCCGGCCTCCTCCACCACTTCAAGACCAAGTCCCACACCATCACCTAAACTCTACAATCTGGTATAGGTAATAAATGTAAAAGACATCTCAGATAGTGACCAATTGGGGACTGAAACTGGTTATGAGGGAAGGGAGAATATGTGGTTGACCTACAAAACACTTAATAAAAAGGACTGTGTCGTATGTGGACATGCCAGACCTATTCTGGCTGCTCACCCATTTGCCCTAAGTAAGGGCGAAGGTTGGATGTGCATATTGGAAAGTTTAAGTCAAATTCAACCCTGTGTAAAACTCTGAGTCTTGTGTTCCCAGAAGTCCGTCCCCAGAAGACACCATGGGGGTTAAGGCATATGGGGGATATTACAGCTGTAACACTGGTACAGGTAGAGGTATGGACTATGGGAGGTTCCCTACTGCTGCCTGCATCACCAATGTCACTATTAACTAGAGGTGTTGCTGATGTATGG
Source organism: Salvelinus fontinalis (assembly GCF_029448725.1). NCBI lineage: Eukaryota > Metazoa > Chordata > Actinopteri > Salmoniformes > Salmonidae > Salvelinus > Salvelinus fontinalis. Next base: position 37,687,020 of record NC_074694.1, read on the forward strand.
TGGATGTGTGGACCTGCCAGGCGGTTGACCCCATTTTGAAAGGAGATTATCAGGGAACATGTGTTTTGGCCAGTCTGATAAACACCATTGCCTATTATTGAGGTTACAGCTAACCAACTTTTGGGAGCTGCACATGACAGAGGCTTGGGACCAACCCAGGAGACGGCAGAAACGTGACGCTCCTTGGTCCGAGAGTACAGATAACATCCACACCAACCTGTTGGGGGTCCCAATAGGGGTCCCCCACGAATTCCAGACATTAAACAGGAATGATGGCCTGTGGCATCTGATGCCCATCATTGGCCCAGCTATTGTTGATGCTAAGCATAATGCCTGGATCAATTATATCTACTATAATTAATGATGATTTGTTAAATACACCCACACAGCACTTACGGGGGTGGCTGAACAATTGGATGCCACCTCGTAGACCAAATAGACTAGCACTGGACATGATTCTGGCCGACCAGGGAGGTGTATGTAAAATGTTTGGAGAACAGTGTTAGACGTTTGTCCCTAACAATACTAGTCTGGATGGGAGCATTTCAAAAGCTCTGAGTGGGTTGGCAAGGTTATCGGTGGAGATGGGGGGTCTTGCAGGTGTGGAGGAGAGTGGACTGTTCCCTTGGCTGGGTGGTTGGTTTGGTAAGTACACTACAGTGATGATTACTGGATTTCTGACCCTAAGTTGTTGTTTTTAATATGCTCATGTTCCGTAATGCCTGTATCATACCTTGTTTGAAGAAGTCTGTTACAGATGTGGAAAGGGCCTATGGTATGATGCCGCTGCTTGATGTTCCAGTTGGAGAGGCTGATACGAAATCAAGCTTTCGCAGGAGAGTGGGCCTGACAGAGGGGGACCCTTGGTTCGCTGTAGTTGATGTTGTCGAATGAATAAAAAGTGATGTTTGTCCTCCCTGTTGTGAAGGTTTTAAGTTCCCGGGTGGCGACGAGCCCACCTGGTACAGAGTGTATAGAGGGATGGACCTGAGGGTTTAACATGATCTAGCTTTTTATGTCACGTCTCTTTTGAGACGTGAAGAGAGGGAATCAAAACTTTTTCCTTCTGAAAAAGTTCCCTGTCTCTGCTTGTCTTAGCTATTTTTGTCACGTCTCTTTTGAGACGTGAAGAGAGGGAATTAAAACTTTCTCTCTGAGAAAGTTTCCCTGGTTGTTTACTTTTGCTTTTCTTACTCTTACCCTTAATAAGACACACACACACATACCCAAGGACGGAGGGCTGACTACGCACACACAAAATCTCCTGTTTAGCTGAACATTTGATAACAAAGAACTTTTGCTATAAGACTCAGAAGGATGACGCCCAGCTCATCAGGACCAATCTGAGAAGACAACAACCTGTCCAGAACCAACCAAAGGACCAGAACTTCCAGACTCAACCTACTTTCTGTATTGTATAAAATGTCTATGCATTCTGTTATCTGAGCTTTTTCTGGAGGTTCACTATGAGCCGAAGGAACGAGACCGTATACACTTGTACCAGATATCTTTACTCATAATTAAACTGTCGCTTGTCATACAATTTATCACCTTGTCTGAATCGATCATTGACCGGCTCGCCCTTCTCCATATCCAATTATCAACACTAACCAAAGCATGGAAAAGTTTAATTACAATCATAAACCCAGATTTTCGTCAGTAGACCTAGCCTATGCATATTGAAATGACAAGTCAATCTCGCAAATAGGCCATTTATTTCGGTTTGTAGTCTTAATATCCGGCACACAAGAATGGCACAATTGCCAGAAAATACCCTAACTTTCGTTTTTTTAAGTTCATCCAAGTATTTCTTGCACAGAGATTTCAAGATCCATTGTCCAACTTTCATCCCTCAAACTCTACTGTTGGATTTATCTATAGTTTTTGCACATGCACATAAGGGATTTATTGACAATTGAATCTTTTTACATTTATTAGGATCCCCATTAACCGACGCCAATGGCGACAGCTAGTCGTACTGGGGGCCGACACATAACAAAAAATATATTACAGACAAAATACTTTACAATTTACATGCATCTAAAAATATTAACATGTAGTGTGTGTGTGTGTGTGTGTGCATCTCAGTTACACATACATGTCCGTACATGCACACAACATAGCAGTCAAACGAGTTGACATCCATTGATGGAAAATGATCTGCAGAGTTTAATAAAGGCAAATGATATTTTTTCGTGCGACATATTCAAATTCCTTTATTAGTCATGTTAGCTCACAATAGTGATTATTTCGATGGAAAAACGAATTTTGCTTCTGATGTTGTTACAAGTTACGTCGATATTCCTTCTTTATTCGCTCGATAATGTTATCGAAAAACATTTTTATTGGCTAAATGTGGCACCTCCCCTTTGGCTGTTAAATTTTCTTATCTAGTTTTAAAGCCTTTTGGCGGGTTTTGATTAGTCATTTGGTTAGACGTTGTCGCTAGACCTGGCAAACCTGCTGCACACCCTTCTACAGAAAGTTGTGGATGGCATCGTTTTCCTTTTCTTTTACCAACCTCAAATCTGATCAGAACAGGACATTGAATGTGGACAGCGCTCAGACCACCACCACGAGGAAGTCAATTTTTGTCGGTTTTGTGGACTTTAGGCAAATATGTATGAGTTCATTTTAGATTCATTCTAAATATGTTGTACTCTGTACACTGTCACTCGAAGTTAGTTTCATTTTCGTTATGAAATTCGCAATCAAATTCACAGTTTAGTCTATATATTTATATAATGCTAATTTAAATAGCCTACAATTTTTCAGTTAGTTGTGAGCAATATATAACCATTTACAGAGGTAGGCTACTTACAAATGGTCTGTATCAATGCGTCGAGAAAGGTACGTCTCATCCATTTTTAACTTCTAGCCTATACCCTTTCAACAGTCTGATCCTAACACTTTGTTTGGTAAATTGAGGGTGGCTGACATTTAACCACTCTCAAATTATAGTCATGTTTATAGTACGGTTTATTTGATCTTGTAGGCCAACTCATTTGCAATTTAAAGCTGAATTGCAGTATATAGACACACATTAAGAGTAAGAGAAAAACATGAGTTTCAGATCATGGGGAAACGAAGAGCAATGGATGAAGGGTTGACTTATTGACGCAGTTGGGTGTGATTGGAGGGGACTATCAATGGTCTGAACATAATTAATTAACAGCTGTGAGGATAGGCTAAAAGCATTGACCGTGTATATTAGTTGTCCCCGGTGGTCAGGATCGGTCTCCGTCCGACCGTTCGTAAATTAATCACACGATATCCCAGACAGCACTGGCACGATTTTGACGAAACTTGGGTGAATGGTGCGTCTTGCCATAGAGATCTGGCATTTACTAAATTACACTGATTGCCCGAAGGCGGGAGCTATAATAATTTGAGAAACGTGCGAGTCACACCAGAGAGGAATAAGCGAGGCATGTGGCGTTTTTTCTTTGGCACATGACATGGAGTACAAGGAGTGGATTAGCTAAAGAGATGGGCTAATTGTCTTCCATTTTTGAAGACATGTATTGTCGTTGTTAGAGCGGCCACTTGAGTATCTGGTCAATATAATGGATAATCTGTGGTCACACACCATAACTAAAAAAGTGTTAGTCACACACGATATCTCAATACAGTCATATCTTGGGTTATGAAAGGATCGTATGCAGCTGTACTAACCTCAAGACATTCATAAGTTATACTATTCAAGAGTCAGCCGTTAAAATGAGCGACAAGACAAATTACATTCAGTAGATTTGGGTTCAAAGTCAGAAGGACAAAATATCCTAGGCCTAAATGAAAGTGGGATAAAGGGATTAAAATAATTTTAGTAGTCGGCTAGTGGTGCACAGATGACATGGCAAGCACCGAACAGTCTGCTGTTGACTATATCCAAAATGGCAGAAGACTTCTTGTGGATAGCCTTGAGAACCACAAACTGGTTATTGACCAATTGCATATGTGCAACGTGCTCCATCAGGAGGAGGTCTCTTACCTGTCCTCCATGTATGAGAAGTCTGATAGATCCAGAAAAATGCTGGACATGACTGTTTGCAAAGGGGAGGCTGCCTGCTATGAGCTTTTGAAGATATTGTACACCACCAGGAAAGTTTCACTAAAAAAAGATATGCATTATTGGATCAGCTGCTTTTCTTTCAGAGATGACCCAAAACTACAGAGTGACTTCACTCCTACTGGTATGTGATATTGGCAATTCAATCTGATTTGTGGTAACTTAACACTGGCTGTAAAATTGTTATAGAGCATACATTACACATCTATAAGCACTATGCAAAGCATAAACATCACATCATAGCTACATAGAGTATTATTAAAGCTTAAAGGGGAGCAACATCCAAAACCATTAATTTGTTATTTTTACTAGAACTCCATAGCTGTTATAGACAGTTGGTCAGGACCCGCTCCTCTACCCTTTAGCTAGAACCAGCGAGTGCCTAACGGCAGCGTAGCGTAGCCTAGTGGTTAGAGCGTTGGACTAGTAACCGGAAGGTTGCAAGTTCAAATCCCCGAGCTGACAAGGTACAAATCTGTCGTTCTGCCCCTGAACAGGCAGTTAACCCACTGTTCCTAGGCCGTCATTGAAAATAAGAATTTGTTCTTAACTGACTTGCCTACTTAAATGAAGGTAAAAAAATAAATAAAAAAATAAATAAAAAACTCTGCCTTGCCACAGACTTCCTCAGCCACTGATTTTGTTAGAGCTTTAGTCATTTAGATATAAATGTCATAAGCCATAGCAAAATGTGTCTAATAATTGCAGGAAATTACCTTTAAAACTGCTAAATTTGGGGCCTCCCGGGTGGCGCAGTGGTCTAGGGCAGTGCTAGCTAAGCCACCAGAGTCTCTGGGTTCGCGCCCAGGCTCTGTCGCAGCCGGCCGCGACCGGGAGGTCTGCGGGGCGATGCACAATTGGGCTAGCATCGTCCGGGTTAGGGAGGGTTTGGCCGGTAGGGATATCCTTGTCTCATCGCGCTCCAGCGACTCCTGTGGCGGGCCGGGCGCAGTGCGCGCTAACCAAGGGGGCCAGGTGCAGGGTGTTTCCTCCGACACATTGGTGCGTCTGGCTTCCGGGTTGGAGGCGCACTGTGTTAAGAAGCAGTGCGGCTTGGTTGGGTTGTGCTTCGGAGGACGCGTGGCTTTCGACCTTCGTCTCTCCCGAGCCCGTACGGGAGTTGTAGCGATGAGACAAGATAGTAATTACTAGCGATTGGATACCACGAAAATTGGGGAGAAAAAGGGGATAAAAAAAAAAACTGCTAAATTTATCTAAGCCCCATGGCAAATGGAATCGCAGGAATTTAACATTAAAAACAGAAACATTTTCTCTCCGCCGCCAAGAGGGTGGTATCTGTGATATAACACATCTTGGTTGACATTATGACGCCTCATCAAGCCCAACTAACTCCTCCACGCTGCTTCCTCTTCAAACAAAACATTCCCAGTATCAATGTGAATCAGATCGTTAAGCTTTAATAATACCCCATATAGCTATAATGCAATGTGTATTATGTGCTTATAGATGCTTTATAATATACAGTTCATGCAAATTATTACCCAAATCTCTTACAATCAATGGATAGCAAGTCATTTTATAATAAAACCCAATTTGACAGTGGTTCAGTTATCTGCAAGACATTTTATTTAATGCTCAAAACATGTAATTGTCCTTGTTTCCTTATTGCTTCATCTTTTTTTTCTAGATTCCAAACTTTGCTTCAAGTACATGAGGCAGTTGAAATTGAAAGCGATTCGGATTTGTGAGGCAAGACAAAAAAAGCGCATGTGTTGGCTAAAAAAGAGTTGTACATTGAAACCATTCACATACATACCTCTTGTTTTGGACCCAGACAGAAGTGTGTTTCAAAAAAGCAAGATCTCCAAAAGCAAGGCCTACAAAAAATCTCGCTCAAAAAAACTTCAAACTTACATTCCAGCATTCAAGAGAAAATTATCCCCTGATAATTTACTGACAGGAAATGAGAAAAAAATTCTGCTGGTTGGAAAACCTGGGATAGGTAAGACTACAGTTGCCCAGGAGATGTTGAATCTTTGGGCACAAAAAGAGGACAATGCGGTGAGCTACATGTTTTACTTCAATGAATCCTCGATGAGGTCTATGTCCCACTCTGATGACCCCACGACTCTGAAGTCACTTTTGTTTGGCAAATACGTCAAACCAGAGGAAGGGATTGAGGAGATTTTGCAAGATATTGAACAGAATTCGGAAAATGTCATAATTGTGTTTGATGGAATTATGGACACAATCAGCAATTCTGTAGTGAAGCGCATCTTAGAGAAAGACCTTCTGTGTGATGCTAAGATTGTGACCACATGCAGACCAGAGGCAGAAGACTGTGGGTTTTTGTCTGACTGGCCATCTTATCGAGTGGAAGTACACGGATTCAATGACGAGTCAATCAGTTCTTTCTTTAGGTGGATGTTTGATACAGATGAGGATACCATTTGTAGAATTTTGAAGAACCCTGAACTCTTTAGTCTTTGTCATGTCCCAATGTACGCCTTCATAGTGACTGCCTGCATCTGTTTGAGTGTTTCTGAAGCTAAAAATCATCCCTGCACTGTAACAGAAATGTACGTACAGATCTTGCGAGATGTCTTGAAAATACACAATGACCAAACTACAGAACACCTGGATGAATACATGCATCGCCAAAAGGAGGCCCTCAGGTCTCTTGCTGAAAGCGCTTACCAAGCAATGCTGGGTAAAACAGTCAACGTGACAAGATTGGATTGCAAAGACCACAGGGTGCTAGATGCTTTCCTGACGTCATCTGCTGCTAAGGACACATCAACACCATCTTGGGCCTTTCTCCACAACACAATGCAGGAGTTTTGTGCCTCTGTTTTTCTGTTGATGACACCAGACAAAATCACCCAAGTCCTTCAGCGGTGCCAGACCGAAGAAGGAAAGTACTTGAAGCACATTTTCTCGTTCTTGTGTGGACTTTCTAGTCAGTCCAATAACATGGTTGAATCGATTAAATTCTTGATTTCTGAGGAAGAGGTGAGAGAACTATCTGACCAGTACATTGAAAAGATCATAGACACATTCATCTACTGTGAGACACAGCAGGACCCTGATGAATCCAATTCAGATGTGGATGTGGAAAATCTCCTCTTCATTTGTCAGTGCTTGTATGAGCACCAGTCACCTGAGGCCTGCCTACTCCTCCTAGAAAAAGTGGGCTACGAGTTTAATCTCAGTGGAGAACAGCTTGATCCTCAACAGTGCTGTGCAGTGTCATATGTGATCAACCAATCCAAAGACAGGAATGTTCTACTGGACCTGGAGGACTGCTCTTTGTCAGATCCAGGACTAAGGCTGATTCTCAGGGCTTTGGAAAATCTCACAATGCTCAGGTATTACTCTTCTTACTATTACAGAGCTTGATAGTAGCCTTATTTATATGACTTCATCCATGCGTCACAATGACATCCCATAAATATACAGTCTGGTTCATCATTATTGGCGCCCTTGGTAAAGCACCGAGCTAAATTGTATGCTTAAAAAATGTGGATATTATATTATTTTATACAAATATACACTTAATATACAAAAGTATGTGGACACCTCTTCAAATTAGTGGATTTGGCTATTTCAGCCATACCTGTTACTGACAGGTGTATAATATTGAGCACACAGCCATGCAATCTCCATAGACAAACATTAGCAGTAGAATGGCCTTACAGAAAGAGCTCAGTGACATTCAACATGGCACCGTCATAGGATGCCACCTTTCCAACAAGTCAGTTTGTCAAATTTCTGCTGTTTGGTGGAGGATGAATTATGGTCTGGGGCTGTTTTTCATGGTTCGGGCCCCTTCGTTCCAGTGAAGGGAAATCTAAATGCTACATCATACAATGACATTCTAGACCATTCTGTGCTTCCAACTTTGTGGCAACAGTTTGGGGAATGCCCTTTCCTGTTTTAGCATGACAATGCCCCGTGCATAAAGAGAGGGCTATACAGAAAGGCTTGTCGAGATTGGTGACCTAAACCCCATCAAACACCTTTGGGATGAATTGGAACGCTGAGTTCACCCAACATCAGTGCCCGACCTCACTAATACTCTTGTGGTTGAATGGAAGCAGGTTCCCGCAGCAATGTTCCAACATTTAGTGGAAAGCCTTCCCAGAAGAGCACCCACTGTCTTTCTCTCCTCCCTGCTGCAGCGACCACCACACATCTATAGCGCTGTCCCTGTTGCTGAAGCTGCAACATAATTACAATCATTTCTGACTGAAAAGTTATGTTACCGAAATCCCTAATATGTTTAGAAAAAACATCCCCTCAACCCTTGCTCTCTTTACGTGACACGTGTATGTTTCGCATGCGCGTGACCAGTAGGGCCTGACCCATAGCATATCATAATCACGTCAATAAATTGATCATAACAAACTCTGAACACCGTAACACACGTGACAGCCAAATAGATGCAGAGGACGTGACAAATAAACTCGAAACGGGGGAATGTTTACTGGTTGCACATGAGGTAAATGGCAAGTCAGGTGTGTGGAATAAATGTGACTAGTTGTGGAAAATACTGGAGATCAAGAGGTATGGAGCAAGTGCTGCGTGCAACAGTCGCATTCATTCGTGAATGCAATTTCCGCAATGGAACAGTTAAGCCCTATTTATTGTTTATGGTAATTATTCGATGGTCGCTTTGTTATTATATTTTAAAACTAAAATGCTTGATTGCATTTCACATCATGAATGACTCATATGCTGTGTGATGACATGAATTAATGAATTATTGATTTATACAGTAGCCTATATAAGTATAGAAATATAGGCCTAAGTAAATTACGCTATTTAGACCTAACAGGATGCGCTCTTAGGTCTACAGTACAGCTCGATTGTGGTTATACAAAGCTGCTATGCTAAGCCTACTAATGATAATAACATGACTTATTATTATAATGATCATCATGATAATAATAACAATAAGAAGGAGATCATGGAAAAAGGAGGGTTATTATTATTATTATAAACATAATTTTCCGGACAATTTGGAACAGTGTAAACAACGCAAAATAAATTATGAATTATACCACCGAGGCTGGTCTAACGAAAAAAGTGCAACGTAAAGATGAAAAACAGCTGAATTTATGAAATTGTTGGGTGAGGCAAAGTGGTCTCAGTAGGCTATTAATCAGTAGGCTATTAATCAAACAGGCAACAGAAGCAGGATCTGTCTTATTTCTGTCTGTATATATGGATGATTTATAAAGCCAGGCACATTTAACAGTTAGTAAATTGATTATAAACCTAATTAAGTTGGCATTTCCTCTCCTCACTTTTCTTAGAAAATAAGGGCTGTTTTCTTGTCGCCTCATTCTGCTGCTGCCTCCTCCTGCATTGTTCTCAACAACAATTTGCGGTTTAACTTTGCTATTACGCACATAGCAACATGGTCTAGGGAAAAAAACGTCAATTCAACAGCGCACTGATGTGTTTCAGAATTGCGGACAGCAACTTCTATCCTACGTGAGAGAAAGCGGATCTGTTATAAAATAACATAATTTTTTATTAGTGTTGCACCATTGTTCCTACATAATATAACTATATACAATTTCAGTAGCACATGTCATGACTGTGCCATCCCCACGGCCTCCACAATGGATTAGTCCACTCAAGAAAGGTGCGAAACAGACAGGTGTCTTATATATATTTTTTGAAGTAACAAACAAAATACATCGTGGTCGACCAACAACATGTCGACCAACGATCTACCAGTCGACTAAATTGGGTCATCCCTAGTTTCCATTTAGTATCATCAAGTACTCTTCCTGCTTGCTAAAAAATGGTGAACTGCCATGGCGCAGTGGTCTAAGCAGCGCGCTCTGAGCTTCGCGAGTTCGAGATCAGTGCTATGCCATAGTTTTTTTTGTGTGTTTTTTTTCTGAGTGCCGAGGACGGCATATATCGATGTCCTCAGGACCTTTTCAAACATCCGAAATCGACTTTTGTTTCTAGTGACCAGCTTGATTTGATCATAGGTATGAGCAGTGGTGATTTTAGCATGTAAATCTTGATGGGGCAAACTCCCCACATTTTTTGTTGTTGATGCGTGCCAGCAAAGCCACTACACAGCACAACACTAAACAATATATGAATTGCACTATAACGCGACAAGCGGTGCCCACAAACTGTTAGCAGAGCTTTGTTTCCAGCACCATGGAGTGAATCCTTACCACCGTTACACTTGGATATCAGCAGAGCCTTGTCTGGCAGCAAAACAGTTCATTCAGCCTCGTTTAATGCCTTTTTAAAAAACATAGCTGACCATATCTCTTTGGCATATTACATAATTTATGCAGCAGCATGTAAGACATTTCTGGACTCACCTTGTTGTGCACGGCAGTCCTTAGTTGGCAAATTTTGTCATAAAAGAAAGAGAAAGATTTACAATTCTGATTTGAATGACAGTTCAAAATGTATTTTCCCAGTCTGACTTCCCAGCTGCAATGCTTGCAGTTAGCCACTGTCACTGATTCCTTCCAAACAACTCATTGTTGAATTGCGATTTCCAACTTGTGTAATGTTTATGTCCAAGAAATGTAGGGCTCAAAACAGGTGGGGTTCTGGCCCACCTGCCCTGAATGATGGGTCGCCACTGGGTATGAGGTACTTTTCTGCATATGCTTCTGTTTTTCAACGCCAAACCCACCACTGGTGTGCGTGGCCAAAGAGCTCTATTTTCATGTTATCTGACCATAGCACTGCTTGGAGTTTAATAAATGGCATTGGCACTTAGATTGGAACCAGTGCTATGTTTAGATGACACGAAAATATAGGTATTTTTGGCCACGCACACCAGCAGTGGATGTGGCCTTCGAAAGAACAATTCATATGCAGAAAATACCTTAATCCCTACTGTAAAATATGGTGGTGGATATTTGATGTTATGGGGCTATTTTGCTCCACTGGTCCTGGGGCTCTTGTTAAGGTCAATGGCATCATGAACCCAGTACCAGGACATTTTAGCCAAAACCTGGTTGCCTCTGCCAGGAGGATGAATCTTCCATCAAGACAATAACCCCAAGCACACATCAAAATCCACAAAGAAATGGTTAATAGACCACAAAATCAAAATTTTGCAATGGCCATCTCAGTCTTCGAACTTGAACCCCATTGAAAACCTGTGGTTGAATTGAAGTGGGCAGTCCATAAGCCAGACCAAGGACATCCAGGATCTGGAAAGATTCTGTATGGAGGAATGGCCTAAGAACCCTTCCAATGTGTTCTCCAATATGATAGAACATTTCAGAAAAAGGCGCATTGTCGTTATCCTCGCAATCATAGGGTGTTGGAGTACTGAAAACATTTATTTAAAATAATTTAATTCCCCCCCAAAAAAATTGCATACAATATAGCTCAGTATTTGTATTATTTATTTTATACAGTATTTTCTGCTCTTTATCAAGGGTGCCAATGATTATGTACCTTGCTGTATAATAACAATGTTCAGTTAGATCATTAATATGCAGTTATATAATTAATATGCAGTATTACATAGAAGTACAATATATATTTTAGTTTTTAGCCGTGCAATATATATTTTTGTCTTTCATCTTTATTCTGTTAGACTGGATTCCATTACACAACTGCAGATGTGGAAAGTTGCACTTCGCTCTGGCCTACAGAGAGACTGTGACAGTTTGCTGAGACTGTGTGAATCTGAAATTCACCTGTCAGTCCAGGAGCAAGAGGTGTGGAAACCAGCAGAAGAGGTTCTGAAGCAGAAGAGACCAGAACATATTCATCTCTGTCTACATGTTGGTCAAGGCACCCAACATATTACCACATCATCAATGAAAATCATCTTTGACAGTTTGTCAAACATTGCAGATATCAGGTAAATGAATGTATAGCCTACATCGCTGGATTTTTATTAAGTCCAAATAGCATATTCTGAATATGGTTAAGATTCCTCTAAATAATTTGAATGACTTACAGATGCTGTTTTAATGCCACTGCTGCTATCAGTATTTCCAATGATGACAAATGTTAGCTCTAATGTAGGTCCTACATTGATGATAACAGAAGTGTCTCATCTTAACATTATTTTAGGTTCATTTCACTCAATGATCAAGAAACACATTCATGGAATGAGGAAGTGAAGTCATTCCAGATGGATCTTTACATACAAGGAGCTCTCTATGAGATGACGACAGGACAGAAATGTGTTGAGGGTTTGCGCCCTGTGCTCGCTCATTTGATTCACTCTGACTCTATAGAGGAACAGAGCAAATTCATGGTTAGTCTGTACTCAAAGGCCCATGACACGCAGGAAGGAGTTCTATCAGTGTTGCAGACTGTTTTACAGACAACTCCTGCAGTATGGTACATAGACCTCTCTGAGAAAGTAACCTCTGGCATCCTTGAAGTGCTGACATTTCTGAATGTGAAGAAACCAGTTGAGTTGTGGTGGTCGGATGAAGAGAGCGAGAGGGAATTGACCATTTTCCTTCAGTGTCTACCCTACATTTCAGAGCTGAGGTGAGTCTGTGGTTGGGTAAATATCTTGAAATGTTATCCCTGGATCTGAATGTTCTTTGAGAATAGACACGCAAAAAAAGTATGCTACAGAAGACTTGTTTTTGTGTCTATCATTGTCTCTTTAATCCGTTGGCATAGTTCGAAGAGAAAAGTTGCTTACTATCTCAGTGCAAAATGTTATCTGGTGTAAGACAGTAGCGTTTCCCATCAGAGACCCTGACAGTCTATAATCGAATTATATTCTATTCAACATGAAGAAAGGGTTCAAAGAGGTTGTACAGTGAGTGTTTGGGTACATTTTGTCATTCGATTTTTTTAACCATTTAATTTTCATTGTAAATGATCTAGATTCAATGACTGCATTCCAAACACCAATGATGCTATCAAGGTGCTTGTGGATCTCTTCATCTGTGCAGCAGCATTGGAAGGAGACACGCTAAAGATGCTTTCATCAGTATGTGGATACTCAGCTTTCCCCTTTGCTGATCGTGACAACGCTGGCCAGTGTGCTTTTCTGTTAGATCTGTACTCGCATGTGAGCGACTACGAGACTCAAACAGGCAGAAGTATCCTTCCAGCGTTACTGCCACTTTACCAGACAGCTCCTGCAGTCTGGTCCATAGACCTCTCTGAGAGAAAAGCCTCCCTCCTACTAGAAGTGCTGAAACTCCAACCGGAGAAGAAACCAGTGGAACTGAGGGGCTGGTCAGATGACGAAAGTGAAGTGAGGAGTTTCCTTCAGTGTCTACCCTACATATCATACCTCAGGTGGGTTTGTTCAACAGTTCTGTTATGATCATATTGCTGACAGAGAGTAATTTAGATGCCACGTGGAATTATGAACTTGAAACATCTTAAGGCTAAGGTTCTAAGGATAAACTTAGCCTCAACGTGCTTTTGAGAACTCGGTCTTGGTCTATGTGTTCCTTTTATGTCAGGCTAATAATGCTTTTCTACTGACAGGTTTTTCTCCAGACAGGATGAGGGGGAGCTGCCTGAAGAGTGGACGATCACATTTTTCCCATGGCTTTGTCATTTCCTTTTGAAAGTGTTTCTTCAAGGAGCTGTTCATGACATATTGACAGGGCAGAGGTCTGTTGAGGCACTCCTGTCTGCTCTGGGTTTAGCTCATTCATTTGACTCGACAGAGAAGTGTATGCTTCTGTTAGATCTGTACTCGCATGCGAAGGACTATGAGATTCAAACAGGCAGAAGTATCCTTCCAGCATTACAGCCAGTTTACCGGTCAACTCCTGCAGTCTGGTCAATAGACCTCTCAGAGAGAAAGGCCTCCCTCCTCCTAGACGTGCTGAAATTCCAACCAGTGAAGAAACCAGTAGAGTTGAGGGGCTGTTCAGATGACGAGAGTGACGTGAGGAGTTTCCTTCAGTGTCTACCCTACATATCATACCTCATGTGGGTTTGTTACCAACCTGGCTTGTGTTTTTTTCTATGGAAGTAACAGTTAACTATATCATGGAACATTAATTGTTTTGAGATATATTAACCAATCATTTATTTACAATTTTATATATTTGCATACATTACAATGTTTTCATGTGCCTTTGCCTTGTTTTGATTTTTCACCCCCAGTTGTGACTGCCAGTTCTTCCTGTCTATGTGTGATGCACTCTCTGTGGGTCCTGAGGGAGATGCACTGCTATCCCGCTCTCTCCTCCAGGCCCTACACCACACTGTCACATTGTCAGGGTGGTTGCCCAGTGTAAGCTGCGAGGCAGTAGGAGCAGTCCTAGGCCAGGAACTGGACGAGGAACTGGACGTCACTCTCACCCCACAGAGTATCTCTCTCCAAGGAGTTAAACTTCTCTTCGAACAAGTGAAAGAGCTTCACAAGCTTAGGTAATTCTATATTTGCTAACACCCTAGAGTCTATTGATGCACCGGTAACATAATTTAAAAAATCCCCATAAAAATCTGAAATATCTGGGCTGCGTCTCAATCCGCCTATAGTGCTTTTCCGCATCTGCGGTGGAAGGTGGCCAAGCTACAGCGGTGTTTGTCAAACCACGAAACATCCCGAAAATCTTTTTTCTCACGAAAACATATGTAGCGTCTGAATGGTTTGGCCTACAAACTATTATGACCATTCTATGAAAAGGGGATACTCTCACGAACACGATGACTCATCTGAAGTTAACTGGGACCGGTTTTAAATAATGAATGGAAGTATGGAGGTACAGTAGATTAGTGCCTACCCCAAAAAAGGGGTTAAATATGTGTAAAAAAATATATAAATATATACTGAGCTTTCTTATATCTCCTAGATATAGGACAGACACTTCAAAATCTTATTCCTTGTGATTTTTTTGTTGTTGCCATTTATGAATGTGTTATTCAATGTGTTTGTATGGGATTTGGTACTAAATGCCAAATTCTATATTTTAACAAATAATGTTTGTATATATCATTTTTATATATCCCTAAAGAGGTCCTGAAATTCAAAATCAAAAAGCTAAATGATCCGTGGTATAACTATCTTAAAACAATTCCATGTGTCAGCTTATAACCCCCACCCCCACCCCACACCTATTCTTGAAGGTTATAACATAATTTTTGTTTCTTCTTTCAGAATGAATGAAATGGCAACAGTGAAGCTAGCTAGGATGTCACTTTTGTGCAAAAGGCCAATGATCGTTAAGGAGCTGACCCTGGTCTTATCTAGGCAAAATCCAACAGAACGGGTGCAGTGTAGAGTAATCAGTAGTTTAGCTTCACTACTGACAGTGTGGACCATAAGGAGCTTGGATCTGACAGACTGTCCCATCGAGGGTTACCTTCTTGCTACCCTGTTGTGTCATCAGGGTCCGCTCACAATCAGGCAAGTTAGTTTACCTAGTTTGTGCACTCTCAAACAAAATGTCTCTAAATGTGGGGTTTGCATGTTTGGGGATTACCGTTTGAATTGTCGAGGATCCACATTGTTTTCTGTGTGTTACCATCTGCCTGTATTCCTCTCTGGCAGACTAAGTGAGGAGATTCTGCAACAGCTGGCAGTTGTGGTGTATGAGGCTCAGAATGAGGAACTGACCCAGTGCTTCCTGGAGAAGGTTGATGGAGACCTGTCTAACTGTAGACTGGACTGGGATGTGCTTCACTACATGCTGAAGAGCACCACACAACCCATTACCATCAACCTCAGGAGGAGCAGAATCAGACAGCAAGACATGCCTCATCTTCTCCCGTTCCTGAATAATATTCACTTTCAAAGGTCTGGTTCAAACAATATGATGATTGCTATCGGGGCCAATATCTTTGTCTTTCACCGTGAAAATCCAACAACTAACATGTAGCACCTAAATACGGCACCTAATGTCTCCTTTTCTGCAGAATGAATTCCCACTTTGAGAGGACAGCTCTGAAAGAAATACACAAGCAACGTGCTGGTCACATGGTGACGACTTTAGTGAGGTCATCAGATGAATGGATCAACTTGAACAACCAGGTCTTGAAACATGATGACTGTGAAGCACTGCGCTTTGCTTTACACTACAGTGACGGGGTGAAACTCAACCTGTTGTGGACCGTCATTCCAAAGGAGGAGATGGGGAGGATTCTGACTCTTCTGCACAGGGTCTCTGAACTCAGGTCTTTGTCCACATCACTGTCTATTAGTGTCTTAATGTGTTTTTTTCTTGTACCTGATTTAAGTATTTGGTTTCTAGTTGATTGGAAAGAGTGAATTACAATTAATTGCACATTATTTTATGTCCATCCATGGTTCTGACTGTCCTGACGACCTTGCAGGGTAGACAGGAAACTACTCCTGGAGCTCCTCCATGCCTGGACAGGATTGATAACACAAACAGAGGCACCCGCTGCACTCTTGAGGGTTCTGAATCACAAACTGGACCTCTCCTGCTCTTCTGCCATGGATCTGTCAGGGCAGGAGGAAGATACTGTTTTGAGCCTCAGTTCTTACGACTGCAGGGCCATCTCTGCAGCCATTAATAAATCTGATGGTGACACAGAGCTGATTCTACACGACTGTCAGGTTGAGGATGCAGGACTAGAGGAGTTTTACAAAGAGTCCATTTTGCAAAGAGTCCATTTGAGGTGAGATGCCGTATAGCAGGTTTTTGCATATTCAATTGATAGTTTATTGATCCATAGACCATCTATAGGGGACTATCCAAATAATGTAGGGCCCAGATGTTATACTCTGGTGAGTGCTTTACTTTTGAATTTCCAGTAGTGAAACTGTTTAACTTTGTTCCTTCATAGCCTTGGAAAACCTATTTTGCTGCAGCTCCTTCACCTGATATTTGTGGGAGATGGAGGCAGGTCAGAGAGACTTGCTTCACTACTATCCAGAGCCCTGGGGACGGAACTGGACCTCAGTCATACCCCGTTGGACCTGATGGCCTGTTCATCACTGGCATTGATTCTGGAGCACTCAGAAGGGCTTTCGGAGCTGGACCTCAGCGACTGCCATCTCACCGACACACATCTGGAGTTTCTGCTCACACATCTGCACAAGGCACAAGTCCTAAAGTAAGGGTATTTTCAGATACAGCACATTGAATTAAGTGGAAAGCATATTTTGTATTTTTCAAAGTACTAACCCTTTGTGTGATGACATACAGGGTGACATACTCCTGTACATTGGTCACTTGTGGACCAGCACTCTTAAACCATTGGTCTCTTTTTTCAGTCTGTGCAATAATGAAATAACTGATGAAGGAGCTGTGAAACTTAACCTATACATGATTGGAAACAGCTTTACAGAAACTGTATGGTGAGTAAAGGAGTGTTGTTGATGTCTATGCTTCCTTGACCTAGTTATAACGTGTCTCAATGAAGAATATTTTTTTCTCCCCAGGCTTTGCAACAACAAGATCACTGAGCTTGACAGCTTCTTGGCGGATAAACGCTACAAACTTTGGCCTGCTCACGTGTCTGGAATGCAGGTCACAAACCGGGGCTCTACCGCTGTGAGAGAAGAGACCTCCAAAGTTTTTTCAAAGGTAGATTGATTGATTTAAAGAGCAACAGCAGCAACTGCCATTTAAAGTCAGGTTTGCAATCGATTCGTAAAGGACTGTCTGTCATCTTCTCATGTACAGACCAAACCCATTATCAAAGAATTTGACCCTGAGATAGTTGAAGAAGTTGAAGAGAGCAAGATTTCCTACAGGTAACTACCATAGATTGAATCAATTATAACTACAGTTACAAGTAAGTTTCTTCCTCTCCTATTTTCATATTGGAGTTTTCACTCTTAAGCCAACAATCATAATATGCACTGATATTATAATGTAACATGGAATATGTCCTACTAACAGAACTGTGGCTTTCTTAGAATAACCATTTCCCCTGTACTCTGAGACCACCTTTATAATATAAGGCTAATGTGCTTCTATTTTATGATGCTACCCAGGTTCCAGTGTGGGTTTCGTGGCAAGTTCCAGTGCAGAGCTACAGGGCTGGTATTTGGGATGAGGGAGCCAGGTACCGTGGAGTATAGTGTGGACCACTGGGACATGCACATGCTTGCTGACACTGACTCTGAGCTTGCATGTCCTGTGTTTAAGATCAGCTGTCCAGAGGGACATATGTACCAACTGCACCTTCTTCACTGCGAGACTGAGGGTGAGTTTTACTAAGAGCATTGTATTTGGTACAAATCATTCCCTAAGTTCTAGACCTCAGCTGAATCTGGTATTGAATAGTGTGGCTGTTGTTGACAAGTCGAGGAGACTAAATGAACTGATGTCACGTTAGATTGTAAACCGTTATGGTCAAAACATATAGATTCAATGGTTTTAAAGATGGGGAGAGATGTAATAAAGGGATGCTGTGCTTTTTTGACACCACACTCCAAAAAGCAATTTCTGCAGGCTCTAGTTTTGTCTTATCTTGATTATTGTCCAGTTGTGTGGTCGAGCGCTGCAAGGAAAGACCTAATGTACAGTTGAAGTCAGAAGTTTACATACACCTCAGCCAAAAACATTAAACTCAGTTTAACAATTCCTGACATTTAATCCAAGTAAAAATTCCCTGTTTTAGGTCAGTTAGGATCACCACTTTATTTTAAGAATGTGAAATGTCAGAATAATTGTGGAGAGAATAATTTTTCAGCTTTTATTTCTTTCATCACATTTCCAGTGGGTCAGAAGTTTACATACACTCAATTAGTATTTGGTAGCATTGCCTTTAAATTGCTTAACGTCAAACCCTTGTCAAACGTTTTAGGTAGCCTTCCACAAGCTTCCCACAATAAGTTGGGGGAATTTTGGCCCATGGTCCATCCAATTTTGGCCCATACCTCCTGACAGAGCTGGTGTAACTGAGTCAGGTTTTTAGGCCTCCTTGCTCGCACACGCTTTTCAGTTCTGCCCACAAATGTTCTATGGGATTGAGGTCAGGGCTTTGTGATGGCCACTCCAATACCTTGACTTTGTTGTCCTTAAGCCGTTTTGCCACAACTTTGGGAGTATGCTTGGGGTCATTGTCCATTTGGAAGATCCATTTGTGACCAAACTTTAACTTCCTGACTGATGTCTTGAGATGTTGCTTCAATATATCCACATAATTTTCCTACCTCATGATGCCATCTATTTTGTGATGTGCACCAGTCCCTCCTGCAGCAAAGCACCCCCACAACATGATGCTGCCACCCCTGTGCTTCACGGTTGGGATGATGTTCTTTGGCTTGCAAGCCTCCCTCTTTTTCTCCAAACATAACGATGGTCATTATGGCCAAACAGTTCTATTTTTGTTTCATCAGACCAGAGGACATTTCTCCAAAAAGTACAATCGTTGTCCCCATGTGCACTTGCAAACCATAGTCTGGCTTTTTTTATGGCGGTTTTGGAGCAGTGGCTTCTTCCTTGCTGAGCGGCCTTTCAGGTTATGTCGATATAGGACTCGTTTAACTGTGGATATAGATAATTTTGTACCTGTTTCCTCCAGCATCATCACAAGGTCCTTTGCTGTTGTTCTGGGATTTATTTGCACTTTTCGCACCAAAGTACGTTCATCTCTAGGAGACAGAACGCGTCTCCTTCCTGAGTGGTATGACGGCTGCGTGGTCCCATGGTGTTTATACTTGTGTACTATTGTTTGTACAGATGAACGTGGTACCTTCAGGCATTTGGAAATTGCTCCCAAGGATGAACCAGACTTGTGGAGGTCTACAATTTTTTTTCTTAGGTCATGGCTGATTTATTTTGATTTCCCCATGATGTCAAGCAAAGAGGCACTGAGGTAGGTCTTGAAATACATCCACAGGTACACCTCCAATTGACTCAAATGATGTCAATTAGCCTATCAGAAGCTTCTAAAGCCATGACATCATTTTCTGGAATTTTCCAAGCTGTTTAAAGGCACAGTCAACTTAGTGTTTGTAAACTTCTGACCCACTGGAATTGTGATACTGGGAATTACAAGTGAAATAATCTGTCTGTAAACAATTGTTGGGGAAATGACTTGTGTCAACTCTGTTCCATCTCATATTCCTCAAATGAACAGCAAACCTGGTTTAAAAAAACAGATGAAGCAACATCTCACGGCACAACGCCTCTCCCCTATTTCACCTAGTTAGTTGGTGTGAATGTATTGATATGTACTGTAGGCTCTGTGTGCCTTTTTAAATTAGATTTTTTAATTGATGTAGTTCTGTCCCTGAGCTGTTCTTGTCTATTAATGTTCTGTATTATGTTGTGTTTTGTGTGGACCCCGGGAAGAGTAGCTGCTGCTTTTACAACAGCTAATGGGGATCCTAATTAAAATAACAAAAGTTTAAGCACTTTTTGAAATACCCTTTTTTCCCAACGATATATGTATTCAAACGTTTCATTCAACAAAACATGTGATAGGTAGAAATGGTAAGAAAGCATCTGGAAATATTCAAGACGGTAGAACTGATTGTTTGTTGGTGTGGCTGTCTCATTATTTTCCAGTCTACGCAGCTGAGGCTTTGTCTGTGGCTCACATATGCAGCAATAGTCTGGAGATGCTGGTACCTAATAGGGTGACAGATTCACATGTGATTATAAATATCAATGGGCTCTCCAGGTATACTTTGTACCGCCACAAGCCAAAAACGAAAAAAAGAATCAATGGGCAGGTGCTTCTTTTCCTGGAGCTAAACGTTACAGAAGGACAACACAGGCTCTGGGTTTACCTATTGCCCCGCAATGTGCCATACACTGAGGTAAATATTGCATTTATTTTTTTTAATGTCCAGTAAACCTTCTCACAAAAAATTTCTAGGATGTGGATTCCAAGTTCTGTGATGGCATTCGGTCCATATTTCAGCTCATTGAAATCTCAGTGAATCTCCAACCCCATCAATTACAATATCAACCCATGCATCTGTGTTATTACCACTGCATGTATCAGGTATGAAGGGAAGACCCAGATGCAGACCACATTGAATAAACAACAGTTTAATATTCCAACAGGGGCAGGCAATAGACGGGTCAAGGCAGGCAGGGGTCAGAGAACCAGAGGTCGGGCAGCGGTAGCGGACGGCAGGCATGCTCAGGGTCAGGGTAAGGCAGAGGTCGGTAATCCAGAGGGTGGCAGAGGTACAGGTCAGCAGGCAGGCTCAGGGACAGGCAGGTGGGCTCAGAGTCAGGACAGGCAAGACAAGGCAAGGGAAGGGTCAAAACCGGGAGGGCAAGAAAAGAGAGACAAGAAAAAGCAGGAGCTGAGACACAAAACACTGGTTGACTCGAACAAACAAGACAAACTAGCACAGACAGACAGAAAACACAGGTATAAATACACAGGGGATAATGGGGAAGATGGGCGACACCTGGAGACAATCACAAAGACAGGTGAAACAGATCAGGTTGTGACAGCATGACATCATTTTAACAGCGGTTTCAATTTAACTCAAATTTGAAAGCTTCACAATTTTCTAAAGTCTGTATCTTTTGGATCTATTTACAATATCTATCTATCAATCTCTACTCATTCATAGGTAATGAAGCGAAATAAGAAGCTGGAGTTCATCCGTGCTTGCTCTGACTGCTACCTAAGGCCCGAAGCCCGATACAGAGTGACCTCAGACCTCGAACAGGGCTTCAGCGTCCATCCCAAGGTTAGAAATTGCATAAAGTATGAGTATGATTTAAATTAAAATCAAATGTTATTAGTCACATGCTCCGAATACAACAGGTGTAGTAGACCTTACAGTGAAATGCTTACTTACAAGCCCTTAACCAACAATGCAGTTGACGTTTTTAAATATATAATATATAAGAAATAAAAGTAACAAGAAATTAAAGAGCAGCAGTAAAATAACAATAGCGAGACTATATACAGGGGGGTACCGGTACAGAGTCAATGTGCAGGGGCACCGGTTAGTCGAGGTAATTGAGGTCATATGTACATGTAGGTTGAGTTATTAAAGTGACTATGCATAGATGATAACAGCAGAGAGTAGCAGCAGTGTAAAAGAGGGGGAGGGGGGCAATGCAAATAGTCTGGGTAGCCATTTGATTAGATTTTCAGGAGTCTTATGGCTTGGAGGTAGAAGCTGTTAAGAAGCCTCTTGAACCTACAGTAGACTTGGCGCTTCGGTACTGCTTGCTGTGCGGTAGCAGAGAGAACAGTCTATGACTATGACTAGGGTGCCTGGAATCTTTGACAGTTTTTAAGGCCTTCCTCTGACAACGCCTGGTATAGAGGTCCTGGATGGCAGCAAGCTTTGCCCCAGTGATGTACTAGGTCGTACACACTACCCTCTGTAGTGCCTTGCGATCAGAGGCCGAGCAGTTGCTATACTAGGTAGTGATGCAACCAGTCAGAATGCTTTCGATTATGCAGCTGTAGAACCACCATAGTCCCTGTGCCCAAGAACACTAACCTGCCTAAATGTCTACCGACCCGTAGCACTCACGTCTGTAGCCATGAAATGCTTTGATAGGCTGGTCATGGCTCACATCAACACCATTATCCCAGAAACCCTAGACCCACTCCAATTTGCATACCGCCCGAACAGAGTACAAGAGCCTCCAGGACGTGTTCAGCAAGGCCCGGGCCACTTTGCTTCCGCCGCACTGACCGAATGATTGCGAGATTGACCTTCTCCCTAGCTCCACGCCGCCCCGGGGACGCTTGTACTCTCTGTCAGGACCGGAGACCAAGGCTATGGAGACCTACATTGGGGACTCCCTAGCTGAAGGATTTATCCGTCCCTCTTCCTCTCCCACTGGCGCATAACTCTGCTTCGTGGAGAAAAAGGACAAGACCCTGCGCCCGTGCATTGACTACCGGGGACTCAATGACATTACTGTTAAGAACCGTTACCCGCTACCACTCATTTCCTCTGCCTTCGAGCCGCTCCTGGGAGCCACTGTGTTTTCCAAGTTGGATCTACTCAATGCCTATCACCTGGTGCGGATACGAGAGGGGGATGAGTGGAAGACCGCCTTCAACACGACCAGCGGCCACTACGAGTATCTGGTCATGCCGTTAGGCCTCAGCAACGCCCCTGCTGTGTTCCAGGCTCTGGTAAAGGATGTTCTCCATTGACACATTGAACCAGTTCATCTACATTGACGACATCCTCGTCTTTTCCCGCTCCCCCCTAGAACACGTGCTTGACGTCCGGCAGGTTCTTCAACGCCTTCTGGAGAATCAGCTGTTTGTGAAGGCGGAAAGTGCGAGTTCCATCGCGCAACCATCCCCTTTCTAGGTTACATCATCTCTGCTGCGAGTGTCCAGATGGATCCCGGGAAGGTGAGAACGGTGGTGGATTGCCCTCAGCCTATGTCCAGGGTGCAGCTGCAACGTTTCCTGGGGTTTGCCAACTTTTATCGGCGCTTTATCTGGGTTTACAGCACCCTGGCTTCCCACCTGTCTGCACTCACCTCTACCAAGGTTCCGTTCACGTGGTCTTCTGCCGCTGACCGGGCATTCCGGGACCTCAAACACCACTGCTCCTATCTTGGTTCATCCTTACCGTTCCCGTCAGTTTGTGGTGGAGGCCGATACTTCGGATGTCGGTGTGGGGGCTGTCCTGTCCCAACGTTCTGCCCTGGACCGTAAGCTGCATCCCTGCGCCTTCTTCTCCCACCGCCTCAATGCCACGGAGAGGAACTACGATGTGGGGAATCAGGAGCTTCTTGCGTTGAAGATGGCGTTGGAGGAATGGAGGCACTGGCTGGATGGGACAGAACATCCATTCATTGTGTGGACCGACCACAAAAACCTGGAGTATCTCCGCACCACCAAGCGTCTCAACTCCAGGCAAGCGAGAAGGGATGGGCCCTGCTGTTTACTCGGTTTACCTTTCACTCTCTTACCGGCCAGGGTCCAAGAACGTCAAGCCGGATGCCCTGTCTCCCCACTATAGCCCCACGGTTACCACCCCAGAGCCCAAGACCATCCTTCCCACCTCGTGCCTGGCAACGGCACTCAGCTGGGGTATAGGGAAACAGGTCTGGGAGGCGCAGCGGTCTCAGCCAAACTCTGGGGGGGGGGACCCAGATAACTGGATGTGTGTGCCTGACGCTGTCCGCACTGCGGTCCTGGAGTGGGACCATTCCTCCAGGCTTGCCTGCCAGCCGGGCTCTTGTCGAACCCTGGCCTTTGTGCGACAACGCTTTTGGTGGCCTACTGGTTCCGGATGTTGCCACGTTTGTTGCCACCTGCATGGTCTGTGCTCAGAACAAGACTCCTCGGCAAGCTCTGGCTGGTCTTCTTCAACCACTGCCTGTCCCAATACCATCCCTGGTCCCACATATCCCTGGATTTTGTCAAGGGTCTCCCCCTGTCAGAGGGCAACACTGCCATCCTGACTGTGGTTGACCGGTTTTCCAAAGCCGCCCACTTCATTCCTCTCCTCAAACTACCCTTGGCCAAGGAGACGGCCCAGCTCATGTTGCAGCACCTCTTCCGGATCCATGGACTGCTCATGGACATGGTCTCCGACCGGAGTCCTCAGTTCCCGTCCCGGTTCTAGAAGGCGTTCTGTCGGCCAGCCTGTCCTCTGGGAACCACCCCCAGTCCAACGGCCAGTCGGAGCGAGCCAACCAGGACCTCGAGAATACTCTGTGGGGCCTGGTCTCTGCCAACCCCACCACCTGGAGCCAGCAGCTTGTGTGGGTGGAATACGCCCGCAACACCCTTCCCTGCTTTGCCACGGGCCTATCACCATTTGAGTGTTCCCTGGGGTATCAGCCCCCGCTCTTCCCTGAGCAGAAGGAAGAGGTCGGCATACCTTCTGCCCAGTCGGCCCTCCTCAAGACCACCTCCAGGTATCGACAACAAGCGGTCCGCCATTGGACCCCGGCTACCCGGTATCGTTTCTGGCAGAAGGTATGGCTATCCACCCGGGATCTGCCCCTCCGGGTGGAATCCCGCAAACTCTCCCCCATGGTTTATCGGCCCGTTTCCCATCTCCAAGATTATTAGCCCCTCTGCTGTTTGTCTTGTGTCCATGTCTCACAGCCCCTTGTCTCCTGTTTCCAGGCCCACCCCTCTCCCCCGCCTCATCAATGGCCAACCGGCTTACACGGTGAGGCGTCTCCTGAAGGTTCGACCTCGGGGCAGGGGGTTCCAGTACCTGGTTGACTGGGAGGGTTATGGCCCGGGGGAGAGGTGCTGGGTCCCCTCCAGGGACATCCTGGAACCCAGGCCTCATCGCGGATTTCCAACGCCGACACCCCGGTCAACCAGGTGGCGCACCGAGAGGGGGTGGGTACTGTCACACCCTGATCTGTTTCACCTGTCTTTGTGATTGTCTCCACCCCCCTCCAGGTGTTGCCCATCTTCCCCATTATCCAGTGTATTTATACCTGTGTTCTGTTTGACTGTTGCCAGTTTGTTTTGTTTCGTCAAGCCCACCAGCGGTTTTCCCTCTGTTCCTGTCTCTCGACTGTTCCTGTTTTCTAGTTTTCCCGGTGTTGACCCCACCTATCTGGATTACTGACACCTGCCTGCCCTTGACCTGTCTTTTGCCTGACCCTGTTGCATTAATAAACTGTTGTTACTTTGACGTTGTCTGCATCTGGGTCTTACCTTAAAAAGGGATAGTCGAAGGGCATAGCGGGATTTCTTATAAGCTTCCGGGTTAGAGTCCCGCTCCTTGAAAGCGGTAGCTCTACCCTTTAGCTCAGTATGGATGTTGCCTGTAATCCATGGCTTCTAGTTAGGGTATGTACGTACAGTCACTGTAGGGACAACGTCATTGATGCACTTACTGATGAAGCCAATGACTGATGTGGTGTACTCCTCAATGCCATCTGAGGATTCCCGGAACATATTCCAGTCTGTGCTAGCAAAACAGTCCTGTGGTTTAGCATCTGCTTCACCTGACCACTTTTTTATGTATTTGAAGACGTTTCATGATTTACTGTATGATAATGTAATATAATCTAAGCTAATAGGTAAGGAAAAGTTTGTATGTTTGTTTACAGTACCTCATCCATTGAGACAACACACATGTCATTACTGAGCCTCACCTGTCCTCTGTGACCAATAACTCAGCTTTTTGTATTGAAACTCATTAGGTTTTTCACCTCTAGATATGCTTAAAAGTACATTCTCTGTCAAATGGGCATAGAATATTTAGCAGTTTTGTCATAAGTGATTCTCTTTGACCTCCCTTTCTCTGTCAGGAAAAATATTTGCATATTCATAGTGGCCCAGATCAACATGCCACATTTACAGTCTTCTTGGACAGTAAAGTTACCAAATTGAAGCTGATGATTCATGAGCTCAAGATGATGGGGCGAAAGAAGCTGTGGAAATGCCAATGGTTTGAACCGATATTTCTAAAGCCAGGTAACTGTTATCTCACATCTCTTTATAGGCCTACAACTATCTTTCCCCTACCTGCAACTGATTTAACAGATTTTCATCTACCTGCAAATAAACCAAAAACATGCTAATTTTCACTGTATTTGGAAAACTTTTGGAATAAGAACCTGGGATGTGTGTGTTTATATGTTTTTTCCCAATAGGCAGCAATCTCACAGAGTCGGACTGGTTGCAGAATCTGTGTGGCATCCTGGAGCACCTATCAGACAAGGAGATCAAGAAGCTTAGGTTTCTAGTTAGAACCTCAAAGGAACTCCCACAGCCCAGTATCTCCCACAGTGACCTGGAGGGCTTGGAGGAGCTTCACGATCTGGCAGAGCTAATGGTAAAGAGCTGGGGGATGAATGGCTCCATTTCAGCCACCCAACTGCTCATGAAAGAACTGCCACGCAAAGATGAAAAAGTGACAACCTTGCTGATGCCCTTCCTGGAGCAATGTGTGTCGCTAAATGGGGCGTGAGAGTCAGTGGTGTGAACAGCCTGGGAAGGTGCTTTCCCTCAGGGTTCTATACTAGAAGCATCAGGAAAGGGAAAGTAGGAGAGAACTTTCACCTGTTTTGGCTGGAGGCAACAAAAACCCTAAGGAGAAGGCAGACACACATTGTTGAACAAATGTCAGATAATGAGGTTCATTGTGTTATTTGCTCAGATTTGTGCTCTTTTGCATGACAAATGTCTCCACTGTGTACTTGGTTAAAAAGTATGTATGTGTGTGTTCATATTTTTAAGCATTCAAATGTACTTTATATAATGTCAATATTTTCTACTTGTATGATATTGTAAAGTTGCTCAGTTTTTTTCTTCTGAGTTGCCATCACAGTCCCTCCATCCAATTTTTTTTTAAACATTGTCACGTTCCTGACCTGTTTTCTGTTAGTTTTTGTATGTGTTAGTTGGTCAGGACGTGAGTTTGGGTGGGCAGTCTATGTTTTCTGTTTCTAAGTTGGTTTAAAGGGTGACCTGATATGGCTCTCAATTAGAGGCAGGTGGTTTTAATTTCCTCTGATTGAGAGTCATATTAAGGTAGGTGTTTTCACACTGTTTGTTGTGGGTGGTTGTCTCCTGTGTATGTCGTTGCGCCACACGGGACTGTTTTCGGTTTGTTTGTTCGTTCTTTTATGTAGTCAGTTTCCCTGTTCATGCGTTTTTCGTGTTTCATGTAAGTTCGTCGTCCAGGTCTGTCTACGTCGTTTATTGTTTTGTAGTTTGTTAAAGTGTTGTCGTGTTTTCCGTTTTGTAAATAAATATTATGTCGAATTCGAACGCTGCATTTTGGTCGACTCACTACTTCTCCTTTTCGGATGAAGAGGAGGAGGAACGCCGTTACAGAACCACCCACCAATCCAGAAACAAGCAACATAAGTTCGAGCAGTGGAACACGAAACAGGAATGGACATGGGAGGACGTATTAAACGGCAAGGGTTGCTACACATGGGAGGAGAGCCTGGCTGGAAGGGATCGCCTCCCATGGGAACAGCTGGAGGCACTGAGGAGAGCAGAGGCAACCGGAAAAGGGAACCGGAGATATGAAGGTACTCGGCTAGCGAGGAAGCCCGAGAAGAAACCCCAAAAATGTATTGGGGGGGGGGCTAAGAGGTAGTGGGCCAAGGGCAGGTAGGAGACCTGCGCCCACTTCCCAGGCTAACCGTGGAGAGCGGGAGTAAGGGCAGACACCGTGTTACGCAGTAGAGCGCACGGTGTCTCCTGTACATGTGCATAGCCCGGTGCGGGTTATTCCACCTCCCCGCACTGGTAGGGCTAGATTGAGCATTGAGCCGGATGTCATGAAGCCGGCCCTACATATCTGGCCACCAGTACGTCTCCTCGGGCCGGCATACATGGCACCAGCCTTACGCATGGTGTCCCCGGTTCGCCTACATAGCCCAGTGCGGGTTATTCCACCTCCCCGCACTGGTCGGGAGACGGGGAGCATTCAGCCAGGTAAGGTTGGGCAGGCTCAGTGCTCAAGGGAGCCAATACACCTGCACAGTCCGGAATTTCCGGCGCCACCTCCCCGCCCCAGCCCAGTACCACCAGTGCCTACATCACGCACCAGGCTTCCAGTGCTTTTCCAGAGCCCTGTTCCTCCTCCACGCACTCTCCCTGTGGTGCGTGTCTCCAGCCCAGTGCCTCCAGTTCCGGCACCACGCACTAAGCCACCTGTGTGTCTCCAGAGCCCTGTACGCACTGTTCCGGCACCACGCACTAAGCAACCTGTGCGTCTCCAGAGCCCTGTACGCACTGTTCCTTCTCCCAGCACTCGCCCTGATGTGCGTGCCCTCAGCCCGGTACCTCCAGTTCCGGTACCACGCACCAGGCCTACAGTGCGTCTCATCCGGCCAGAGCCATCCGTCTCACCAGCGCCATCTGAGCCATCCGTCTCCCCAGTGCCGTCTGAGCCATCCGTCTCCCCAGTGCCGTCTGAGCCATCCGTCTCCCCAGTGCCGTCTGAGCCATCCGTCTGCCCAGTGCCGTCTGAGCCATCCGTCTGCCCAGTGCCGTCTGAGCCATCCGTCTGCCCAGTGCCGTCTGAGCCATCCGTCTGCCCAGTGCCGTCTGAGCCATCCGTCTGTCCCGAGCCATTAGAGCTGTTAGAGCTGTCAGGAGCCGCTAGAGCCATTCGTCAGTCAGTATCTGCCAGAGCCGCCAACCAGACAGGATCTGCCAGAGCCGCCAACCAGACAGGATCTGCCAGAGCCGCCAACCAGACAGGATCTGCCAGAGCCGCCAACCAGACAGGATCTGCCAGAGCCGCCAACCAGACAGGATCTGCCAGAGCCGCCAACCAGACAGGATCTGCCAGAGCCGCCAGCCAGCCATGAGCGTCCAGAGCCGTCAGCCAGTCATGAGCTGCCCCTCAGCCCAGAGCGGCCATTAATCCAGAACTGCCCCTCAGTCCAGAGCTGTCTCTCTGTCTGGAGCTGCCCTTCAGTCCGGAGTTGCCCCTCTATCCTGAGCTACCTCTCTATCCTGACCTACCTCTTTGTTTCGAGCTATCTCTCTATCCCGGTGCTGTCCCTTGTCCCGGTGCTGCCCCTTGTCTCGATGTTACCCAAAACATTAAGTGGCTGGAATAGGAGGGTGGTCAGTCGAATGGGGAAACGTAAGCTGGGATTGACTATGGTGGGGTGGGGACCTCGCCCAGAGCCTGAGCCACCACCGTGGTCAGATGCCCACCCAGACCCTCCCCTAAACTTTGTGCTGGTGCGCCCGGAGTTCGCACCTTAAGGGGGGGGTTATGTCACGTTCCTGACCTGTTTTCTGTTCGTTTTTGTATGTGTTAGTTGGTCAGGACGTGAGTTTGGGTGGGAAGTCTATGTTTTCTGTTTCTATGTTGGTTTAAAGGGTGACCTGATATGGCTCTCAATTAGAGGCAGGTGGTTTTCATTTCCTCTGAGAGTCATATTAAGGTAGGTGTTTTCACACTGTTTGTTGTGGGTGGTTGTCTCCTGTGTCTGTGTATGTTGTTGCGCCACATGGGACTGTTTTCGGTTTGTTTCTATGTTCGTTCTTTTATGTAGTCAGTTTCCCTGCTCATGCGTTTTTCGTGTTTCATGTAAGTTCGTCGTCCAGGTCTGTCTACGTAGTTTATTGTTTTGTAGTTTGTTAAAGTGTTGTCGTGTTTTCCGTTTTGTAAATAAATATTATGTCGAATTCGAACGCTGCATTTTGGTCGACTCACTACTTCTCCTTTTCGGATGAAGAGGAGGAGGAACGCAGTTACAAACATGCTGTTTTATTGAAAGACTACTAAAGGAAGCTTATTGGGTCCAAGTGAAGAGAAATTAATTAACAGGGACAGGTGGTGGTACTTATAACTTTTCTTGCACAATAGTGTCGTGGAAATTCTTACACAGGGACACTCGAAGTCAATCTTAAATGAATCCTCCTTTATTTCTCAGCGCGCTGCTCGTCCAGCAGTTGTCTTATATAATCAAATTGTATTTGTCACATACACATGGTTAGCAGATGTGTATATACTGTACACAGACAAGTTACATTTGCATGATTTAGCATAATTACATTAATCATTAGCGTTTTGTTTAATTCATGTGACCCACCAATACTGGTTCATAACACGTGACAGACCAATACCTCACGAGGCTTCTTCTCTCTAAGCTGAGACCTTGAAACTGAGATATCTTTATTTCGTTCTCAAAACAGGGTCTGGGCGTACTGCCAAATTGCAGATACTGATACTGTAAGTGAGGATTTGTTAAATCAGTCACTTGCATGAACACAGAAATTGGTTATTAGAACAGCACATGAATAGAACAAAGATATTTGTTATCAGAAAAGCACAAACATTAAAATTCCCATTGGAATAGTAATATTTAGCAATATTTAAAAAATAAAGTGGCAATATTTTGAGAATAAAGTCGTAGTTATATTTCAAGATTAATGTAGGGGATTTGGTTAATTGCATGTCTCCTTGGCTCCCTGTTGTTGTGCCTGCTACTGTTGAAATGCCTTAGATGAGCTGGTGAAACTATAGGCTTACTTTAGAATTGGCTTTATTAACAAGCAAATTCTTACTCTTTTAGCACACAAAACCATATTATTATAAGTATTAGGACCAGGAAGAGGTTGTGCCACAGATCATTTTCAAAAGGAGCAACCGTGGTTACATACATAGGTAGAGATGGGTGGGTTGTGTGTTAATACAGTGTGTGTTTGTGTGCGGTAAAAAGTAGGGTCAAAACAAACAAATGGCCATCAATCTAATGATCTAATACACTCGATCAAACAGGTGTCACTGCCCATTCACGCTCATCAATCGATCTAATAACTCGCACACAGACACCAAGCTTCCCCCTGACAATTTCAGACTATAAGCATAAACTCTTCTAACCGCCATGTTGCGTTATGAGCACAAACAAAAATGTTCTTGTCACTGAATGCGAAGTGAACTGGGATTTGAGTCCCTGTCAGTCTGCCCTCTGAATTCGCTATACAACGTTCTGCAGCGTAGCCTAGGCGAACACCTTGCAAAAAATATGTGCATAATGGCAACTATTAATGACCTTATCCATAGTGCTTTACTAACAGTAGTATTTCCCCCATAAGGCAACTATCTTTCTAACGACTATAGGCAGGGTTGCCAGGTCAAGCTACAATTTCTAGCCCAATGAACACTCAAACCCGCCCCAAAAAGGCCTGAAAACTAGCCCTTTTTTTCACAGGAAGAGAGGAGTTGCTATATCTAAACCCTTTTTCCATGACGTTATCAAGCCAATTACGAAGGAATATCATAGTAACTTGTACCGACGTTAGAAGTAAAATGAGGGTTTCCTCAAAATAATAATTATTGCAAGCTATGACATTGCTTAGTCATAGCAGTCAAGCAAGTTAAATCGACATCCACTGATGGAAAATGATCTGGGGAGTTTAATAAGGGCAAATGATCTTTTCTCTTGCCACATATTCAAATTCCTTTATTACGTCATAGGGCACAAAGGGAATGGTATGGGGTTTGTGGTATATGGCCACGGCTAAGGGCTGTTCTTAAGCAGGTTCTTAATGGCGGAGTGTCTGGATACAGCCGTTTTATATTGGCCATGTACCACAAACCCTCGGGGTGCCTTATTGCTATTATAAACTGGTTACCACTGTAATTAGAACAGTAAAAATTTATGTTTTGTTATACCCATAGTATATGGTCTGATATACCACGGCTTTCATCCAATCAGCATTCAGGGCTCGAACCAGGTTTATAAATGTAAATAAATCCCCTTTGCGCACGTGCGTAAGTATAGATAAATCTGACAGAAGAGTTTGAGTGATGAAAGTTGGACAGAGGATCTCAAAATCTCTGAGCAAGAAACACTTGGATGAACATAAAACAACAAAAGTTTCTGTCAATTGTGCTGTTATTATGTGCCAGATGTTAAAACGCCATTTGCGAGATTGAGTGGTCATTTCAATAGGCATAGGCTACAGACTAAAATCTGGTTTTATGATTGTAATTACATTTTGCCATAGTTTGCTAAGCAAAAGGCAGTTAGCCTATAGCCCCTGATAGGCCTACTGTAACGATTGTTCTCCTCGTCTGAGGAGGAGCAGGGATCAGACCAAAACGCAGCTTGTGGAGAATACATGATTTATTTATTTTAAAGAAGACGAAACGACGAACACTGACAAACTATACAAAACAACAAACGACGTCAACAGACCTGAACATGAGAACTTACATATAACGAAGAACGCACGAACAGGTACAGACTAAACAAAACGAAACAGTCCCGTGTGGTACAAACACTGACACGGAAGACAATCACCCACAAACAAACGGTGTGAACAGCCTACCTTAATATGGTTCTCAATCAGAGGAAACGTAAAACACCTGCCCCTGATTGAGAACCATATCAGGCTAATTAACAAATGAACCTAAACATAGAAACACATAACATAGAATGCCCACCCCAATTCACGCCCTGACCATACTAAACAAATACAAAAACAAGGAAAAACAGGTCAGGAACGTGACACCTACATCTAATTTCAGATAGTCTACACAACCTAGACAAGATGGAGCTGCCCAGAATCATGGCTGGCGAGAAGGACCTCCGACAGATGGAGAAGCCCTGCTCGATTGAGAGCAGGGAAGTAAGGTTGTCGACATCGACTTCGAATTCGTAGTTGTAGGCACTGCGGCCGCAGACACAGGCACCCCCAGCGACGAGGGTGCAGGAAGATCAGGATCCAGGACGGCGAAGCTATTCGTTGGTTGTATTCTCCCCGGGCCTCTCGTTGGGAGTGTAGACTGCTTTGCGGGAAGTTGCTGTTTTCAGCTTCCATGGCTCGTGACATGCGACCATCGTTGATTGTCTTGCTCCTCTTGCTGTGCTCCTTCGACTCCACTATCATATGGGGGAGCTCCGGGCAATACCGGCCAGTCGAATAATGACAAACGACAAGGCGGAGATGCATCCAACAAGCGCGAAAGCCGTCCAGCCACCGTCGTAGAAAATGTAAACATTCCATTCTGCGTTTTCCCCAGTTTCTTACGTATGCTGGCGACCTGCGTGATCAATGAAGCCACCTCCAAGCCTATGTAACAGATGTATAATGTACTCTCCATGCGTTGTGTTTTCTCAAAATAAATCACTTCGGCTAGTGGTCCCAGTTGAGCATCATTTATTTCTGTTGTTAAATGGGAAACAGCACGTTAGTTGTGCAGGGCTTAACAGTATTGATGGCTGTCGATGACAAAATCTGTAGCATGAAGACAACTGTGTTAGCAGTGGCTTATGTGACCATGACATCGGTGTATGCTAGCTAACACACTTATTTACAGCAATCATATGCCAAAGCACATCCCAGAAAGCCCCTCAATCCCTAACAGGTACCATATACCCACACATGTATAAATCAGTAACGTACAGCAAACTTGTACACATTGTAAAATAGAAAACAGTATTCAGAACGTGACCTACCCCTTGAATCACATTTTCCTACTGGGAAGACGCGACGTTCGCGATCTCCCCCTATCTGCAAGCGGGGCCAATCACAACACACCTTATTGTCATCAGAGTTGAACTAACCAATAAGAATGCTTGAACATTAATTAAATACACATTTCTTTAGAGGCAAGTGGAAACATAACCAACCCTGTTACACCTATAATCCTTGGCAAGTAAACAATTGCTGCTTTGGAACTCCGAGTGGTCCGGTTTGTCCCGAAACAGTGTGTAACAGATACAGCTCCTACAGAGCTGGAAACGTGTAGTCGAAAGATATGGGTAATCATGAGCTGTCTCCTTCGCTGAGGGCAACTTGGGTAAGACGATGAAATGGGCTGCTTTGGAGAACCAATCGACAACCACCAGGATATTGGATGGAGGTAACCTTGTGATAAAGTCTACAGCCGGTTGGGACCAGGACTGGCTTGGGATGGGCAGAGGTTGGAGAAACCCAGCCGGTCGATGTCATGAGGACTTGCTTAGGGCACAGGTGGAACAGGCCGCAACAAAGGATCTCACATCCTCAATCATGTTAGGCAACCAGAATTTCCGCCTCAGGAAACTCCAGTGTCCAATTAACCCCTGGATGCTCATTTCATTTAGAGGAGTGTCCCCATTGTAGCACTTGAGAATGGGCTGATCTTGGAACATAAAGTATGTTAGTGGGACCCTCGCCGGGGTCAGGTTCTCGGGTCTAGGCTTGTCGTACCGGGGTCTCTATTTTATAGAAGACATCACAGAAGTCGAGGATCGGTAGGATGGTCAGTTTTACGAGGGTATGTTTGGCAGCATGAGTGAAGGATGCTTTGTTGCGATATAGGAAGCCGATTCTAGATGTAATTTTGGATTGGTGTTGGAGATGTTTAATATGAGTCTGGAAGGAGAGTTTACAGTCTAACCAGACACCCAGGTATTTGTAGTTGTCCACGTATTCTAAGTCAGAGCCGTCCAGAGTAGTGATGCTGGACGGGCGGGCAGTGATCGATTGAATAGCATGCATTTAGTTTTACTTGCGTTTAAGAGCAGTTGGAGGCAACAGAAGGAGAGTTGCATGGCATTGAAGCTCGTCTGGCGTTTAGTTAACACAGTGTCCGAAGAGGGGCCAGAAGTATAGAGAATAGTGTTGTCTGCGTAGAGGTGGATCAGAGAATCACCAGCAGCAAGAGCAACATCATTGATGTATACAGAGAAGAGAGTTGGCCGGAGAATTGAACCCTGTGGCACACCCATAGAGACTGCCAGAGGTCCGGACAACAGGCCCTCCGATTTGACACACTGAACTCTATCAGAGAAGTAGTTGGTAATCCAGGCGAGGCAATCATTTGAGAAACTAAGGCTGTCGAGTCTGCCAATAAGAATGTGGTGATTGACAAAGCCTTGGCCAGGTCGTTGAATATGGCTGCACAGTAATGTCTCTTATCGATGGCGGTTATGATGTCGTTTACGACCTTGAGCGTGGCTGAGGTGCACCCATGACCAGCTCTGAAACCAGATTGCATAGCAGAGAAGGTACGGTGGGATTCGAAATGGTCAGTAATCTGTTTGTTAACTTGGCTTTCGAAGACCTTAGAAAGACAGGGTAGGATAGATATAGGTCTGTAGCAGTTTGGGTCTAGAGTGTCACCCCCTTTGAAGAGGGGGATGACCGCAGCAGCTTTCCAATCTTTGGGAATCTCAGACGATACGAAATAGAGGTTGAACAGGCTGGTAATAGGGGTTGCAACAATTTCGGCAGATCATTTTAGAAAGAGAGGGTCGAGATTGGATTTGGGTGAAGGAGAAATGGTGGGGGCATTGGCGGGTTGCTGTGGAGGGTGCCGGGTAGTTGACCGGGGTAGGTGTAGCCAGGTGGAAAGCATGGCCAGCCGTAGAGAAATGCTTATTGAAATTCTCAATTATAGTGGATTTATCGGTGGTAACAGTGTTTCCTAGCCTCAGAGCAGTGGGCAGCTGGGAGGAGGTGCTCTTATTCTCCATGGACTTTACAGTGTCCCAGAACTTTTTGAGTTAGTCCTACAGGATGCAAATTTCTGTTTGAAAAGCTAGCCTTAGCTTTTCTAACTGCCTGTGTATATTTGTTCCTAACTTCCATGAAAAGTTGCATATCACTGGGGTTATTCGATGCTAATGCAGAACACCACAGGATGTTTTTGTGCTGTTCAAGGGCAGACAGGTCTGGAGAAAATCAAGGGCTATATCTATTCCTAGTTCTACATTTTTTTGAGTGGGGCATGCTTATTTAAGATGGTGAGGAAGGCACTTTTAAAGAATAGCCAGGCATTATCTACTGAAGGGATGAGGTCAATGTCATTCCAGGATACCCTGGCCAGGTCGATTAGAAAGGCCTGCTCGCAGAAGTGTTTTAGTGATGAGGGGTGGTCGTTTGGTCGCAGTCCCATTACGGATGCAGGCAATGAGGCAGTGATTGCTGAAATCTTGATTGAAAACAGCAGAGGTGTATTTGGAGGGCGAGTTAGTTAGGATGACATCTATGAGGGTGCCCGTGTTTACGGATTTGGGGTTGTACCTGGTAGGTTCATTGATAATTTGTGTGAGATTGAGGGCATCAAGCTTAGATTGTAGGATGGCCGGGGTATTAAGCATGTCCCAGTTTAGGTCACCTAGTAGCACGAGCTCAGAAGATAGATGGGGGGCAATCAATTCACATATGGTATCGAGGGCACAGCTGGGGGCAGAGGGAGGTCTATAGCAAGCGGCAACAGTGAGAGACTTGTTTCTGGAAAGGTGAATTTTTAGAAGTAGAAGCTCAAATTGTTTGGGTACAGACTTGGATAGTAATACAGAACTCTGCAGGCTATAGATAGTATATTATAGACTATAGTAGATTGCAACACCGCCCCCTTTGGCAGTTCTATCTTGGCGGAAAATGTTATAGTTAGCGATGGAGATTTCAGGGTTTTTGGTGGTTTTCCTAAGCCAGGATTCAGACACGGCTAAGACATCCGGGTTGGCAGAGTATGCTAAAGCAGTGAATAAAAAAAACTTAGGGAGTAGGCTTCTAATGTTAACTTGCATGAAACCAAGGCTTTAACGGTTACAGAAGTCAACAAATGAGAGCACCTGGGGAGTGGGTGTGGAGCTAGGCACTGCAGGACCTCTCACCAGAGGAGAAGTAGGATAAGGGTACGGCTAAAGGTTATACGAACTGGCCGTCTAGCACGTTCTGAACAGAGAGTAAAAGGAGCAGGTTTCTGTTCACGATAGCATAGATTCAAGGCATAGTGTACAGACAAAGGTAAGGTAGGATGTGAGTACATTGGAGGTAAACCTAGGCATTGAGTAATGATGAGATAGATATAGTCTCTAGAGACGTTTAAACCAGGTGATGTTATCGCATATGTAGGAAGTGGAACAACATGGTTGGTTAAGGCATATTGAGCAGGGCTAGAGGCTCTACAGTGAAATAAGACAGTAATCACTAACCAGGACAGTAATGGATGAGGCATATTGATAATAGAGAGAGGCATGCGTAGCCAAGTGAACATATGGGTCCAGTGAGTGGTTGGGCTAACTGGGGACACGGCGATTCAGACAGTTAGCAGGCCGATGCTAACAAGCTAACAGTTAGTAGGCCGGGGCTAAACAAGCTAGCAGTTAGCAGACCGGGGCTGGCAAGCTAGCAGTTAGCAGACCGGGTTAGCAAGCAAGCAGTTGGCAGACCGGGGCTAGCAGTTAGCAGACCAGGGCAGGCAAGCTAGCAGTTAGCAGACCGGGGCAAGCAAACTAGCAGTTAACAGACCGGTGCTAGCAAGTTAGCATTTGGGGGACGTCGCAATGGGGGTAAGTCTGTTTTTCCCTCTTTGTGCGGTGACGTCGATAGACCTGTCGTGGAATTAGTAGGGTTCGAAGTAGCTCTAGGTAGCTAGTAGGCTGCGGTTAGGAGAATGGGCCTTCAGCGGACGTCGCGCATGAGGAGCCTGTTGGAATCCTCGGGCAGATTA
Source organism: Salvelinus fontinalis (assembly GCF_029448725.1). Classification (NCBI taxonomy): domain Eukaryota; kingdom Metazoa; phylum Chordata; class Actinopteri; order Salmoniformes; family Salmonidae; genus Salvelinus; species Salvelinus fontinalis. The sequence continues at coordinate 37,724,786 of NC_074694.1, forward strand.
TGTCGGTATTCCAGTAGTAGAGGATTGGCGGGGTTCCGTGCCCCGTACCGGCAGTAGAAGGGGTCCGGATATTGTAGCCCAGGAGTCTGCTTCGGTGGTAGCACAGGAGCCCTGGCCGGGCTAGCTTCAGGCTAATTGGTGCTTGCTCCGGGATGGAAACGCTAGCCAGGAGTAGTCACCCGGGATTGCGGTTAGCTAGTTGCGAAGATCCAGATGAAAATGTTCAGAGTTTGTGGTAGGAATCCCGGGGGGGAAGGGGGGGGGGGGGGGCGGGGGGGGGGGGGGGGGATCATTATAATAATAGGTCCGTTATGCTCTTGTTTGAGTCACCTTGTTTGAACTGGCGAGAGCTTTCCGAGCTAAAGGTTAGCTGATGACCGCTAGCAATGGTTTGCTGACTGATAGCTGGTAGGTAGTTAGCTGGCTAGCTTCAGTTGAGGGATTCCAGATCCGAAGTAAATAGAAATACTTTAGAAAAAAACCCAGATCCACGCCACATTGGGTGAGGTGGGTTGCAGGAGAGTATTGCAGGAGAGTAAGTTGAGGTTTAGGAAAATATTTTTTAAAGATATGCGAAGAAAAATATGTAAAAAGATATATACAAGGGACACAACAGGACAAAGACGTCTGACCGCTACGCCATCTTGGATTATGAGTGTATACGGGGAAGCCAGATGGAGGAGCCCCTGAGAAGAACCAAGGAATGTGGGTTGTCCTGGACGTGACACAGGGACTCCGTGGCCACAACATCATATGCAATGACTTTTTTACTTCGCACAAGCTGGGACAGGAGCTCCTCCAGAGGGAACTGTAAGGGCACAAGGCGAGACCCACATCCAGACACAGGAGGCAGATGGTTAGAGTCCAAGATGTTTATTAACAATCCAAAAGGGGTAGGCAAGAGAATGGTCGTGGATAGGCAAAAGGTCAAAACCAGTTCAGAGTTCCAGAGGTACAGAATAGCAGGCAGGCTCGAGGTCAGGTCAGGCAGGCTCGAGGTCAGGGCAGGCAGGAATGGAGTCCAGAAAAACAGGCAAAGGTCAAAACCGGGAGGACTAGTAAAAGAGAATAGAAAAGGCAGGAGCACGGGAAAAATACTCTGATTGACTTAAACATCCAAGACGAACTGGCACAGAGAGACAGGAAACACAGGGATAAATACACTTGGGAAAATAAGCGACACCTGGAGGGGGTGGAGACAATCACAAGGACAGGTGAAACAGATCAGGGTGTGACAGGAGCAGTACGACAAAACAAGCCAGAACTCCTACCTCAGCTGTTGAATACAAAGAACAGACCTATCAATTCCTCTAAGTTTGTGTTCACGGCCGACACGTCCCTAGTGTCCTACGAGCCAAAGTAAGGCAAAAAATGTGGTACTCATGTGTACGCTGCATAGGGATGGGAGAATCTGTGGCCAGGAACATCAAAAACAGCATTCATAATGGATTACAATGCCACAAAAGGAGGGGTGGACAATTTAGACAAGCTGGTGACTGGCTACAGCTGCAAAAGAAGAACCCTACGCTGGCCACTTGTGATATTCTTCAACATCTTGGACATCTCGGCATACAATACGTTTGTCATCTGGATGGCGTTGAACCCAGATTGGAACAGAGAGAAGCTCCAGAGGAGACGGCTCTTTCTCGAGGAGATGGGCAAGGCATTGGAGAGACCTCAAATCCACAGGAGGCAACATATACCAAGGACCCAATCTTCTGCAGCCATCATGAGGAGGATTCCGTAAGAAGATGCTGGTGTCCCACCCGCCCGACCCACAGAACCAACAACTCCAATACCGGAAGTAAGTGTGAGTGATGTTGTTGCATGTGTGTGTGTCTGACTCTCCTACCTTGGCCTGCTGTAACGATATATGTGAGTGAGTGAGATGTTATCAAAATTCATGAACTAAGTGTGTTCATCATTCTATATTGCAGCCGGTACCAACAAGAAGAACCGCTGTGATGTGTGTGGACCCAAGATGGACAGGAAGACACATTACACATGCATCAAGTGCAAGGAATACATTTGCAACACACACACAGTAAAACTCTGTCACTCAGGTGGTGTGTAGACCAGCCTTAATTTGTGTTCAATGGGGCTCGTTAATCATTTCCATAAAATACTGTATGAAAAATGTGTCCTTCCAATTTGTTCAGTTCAAAGTAATAAACATCAATAGTGATGAAAACCTTGTTTTAATTTATGTTTGTTCAAGATAAACATGATTTATTCCACCCATGTCGTGATTATAATTGATTTTTACCTCCAAAAAACGAATGGTGCTTTTATTGATAAATGTGGCCTAGCAGAGGTAAATGTCAAATATTAACCATGCATGCTGTCTATATTGCTTGTAATTGATATAAGTCAACATGTAAGTATTTTTTTTACGTACATTTATGGCTGTATTGTTTCTACTTTATTTATTCTCGAAATTAAATGTAGAGATTATTCTCTAAATAATGACACTTTATTCATCAAATTTTATTTTGACTTAATTCTCGAAATATTGCTTATTCTCGAAATTGTGCTACTTTTTTTTAAAGTACTCTCCAAGCAAAAATGTTTTATCCAAGAACCACCACTCATCGCTGTTTATTTTATTTGTTTCTTTTTGCTTGGCCATAATTGGCCATAAAACATTTACGGAGTAAATACGAAGACTGAGTGGAGTAGTTTAGAGTTACAGTCAATTTAAACACGACTGTATTTCACTCTTTGTTTCAATTCAGCCGCCAGGAGGCGACATTTACCATCCTGTAAAATGTCACTGAAGAGAAAAGGGAAGGTTTAAAAAAAATATTACTGGCACGTTAACCTACCAGCTCACTGCAGGTCAGTACAAATACCGAGGATTTGGAGAAAGCAGCGGTGGCAATTGACGTGGGGATTTAACCCCCTTCCGAACGCAGTGCTGGGCCGAAAAAGGTACCAAAATATGTCATTGATGTTCTTAATTATTGCATGATGCGTCTTCTGTATGATATCGCTCACTAGTATTTATTGGAGGAAACGTCTGGACATTTCCTCAGTCACTCTGGACCTAATGGCTAAACTGCTATTCGTTTTGGTCTGCTGCATTCCTTTATGAAATAACACATTGGAAAAAAATGATTGTTAGTCACATCGTTGTTGCAAATGAAACATTAGCTCGATTTTTGCTATTGATACTGTGTTGATATCTGTCTTGGCTTTGATTTGCCCTGCTGGACAGTAGCAACAATGTGTGAAGGTATCAAAAAGTTTTATGACGCACCTGCAGTAAAACTTAGCTAAGCTGGATGTTTTTACCGCCAATGTATTGTTTTTCCCAGTCTACACGTAACAGTAACATGTTGCTGGAAACAATTGGTTGGGACGTTATTGTACACATGTTGCGGCAATGTTGCTATTTCAAGGGAAGAGTTGCCTACGTGCAGATCGTTCGGAAACATAGCTGAAGGGTTAAGTTAGCTGACCGAACTCATCTCCATTGCGAAGGAAGTTCATTGAGTTCAGTCAGTTACTGCAGGGCCAGAATGATAAAATACCAGATGTGGAAAATGAAACTCAAGCAAATGTAACTTCCCTTTTATACCAATCTTTCATTTGCAGTCAGACTCTAGAGCTTCTAGGAAATCTATTTTTGATAGGGGTGCTCCCAAAATCCCAGCAATGGGGGAGGGGCATGAACGTGGCAGTCTTGTCTCCCCGAATTTCACTCCCCTAGCCTGAACCTCTCCAACAGTAGGCTGGCTATACATTCAGTTTACGACTCATTGACTCAAACATTCCCGGTCAACGGCTGGAATACGTCAGGATTCGGTTTCTTCAACCACTTAAGGCAGCTTGTATACACCATGGCTGTCAGCGTGTGTGATCGAACAATTATAAACTGTTTTAGTGAACCGTAATAGCCGATTACAGACACATCGCCTCTGCGTGTCCTCGCTAGTTTTCTTAACCTAATAGCCTAGCTGTGGGTAGTCTTGTAGAGTCACATCTCCCACATTCCAGACCAGTTGGTGATGAGACCTACTTTACATTTTCCTAGGCGGGGATGAGTGATGGGTCAGCTCTCCTGGGCCTCTGTTTAGGTGTTGCACGTCTGTTTCAAGGGTACCTATCAGAAATCAAATCCAGACCGACATGAAAGGAAATTAAGCCTATTGGCCTGTTTGTTTACTGTACTGTACCTACTGCACCGCAGCCTTTTGTGTGAACTTGTGCACTCTCCCGGGTATTTGATTGCCCATCGTAAATGCTTGGGCTGCCCAAAAGGCTGGTGTGGTGTAGTGTGTGGGGAATCAAGCCTCAACCTCCCACCTTGACCCCCCTCTGCTCCTTGCGCTCCTTGGGATGCAGCTGCTGCTTGCACTGGCCGGCATGTGTACTCCATCATCCCAAAAGCCTCAAATGCCCTCTGGTCAAACGGAGTACTGTCCTCTTTGTCTCAAGCGGTCACTGTGTGACTCAACAACTGAGTATCAAGTCTGTGTTTTTTTTATTTATAGATAGACACTGTATAATGAAAACACATTTTTTTTCATAGACTAAAAGTAATTGAAAATCTTTGCTTTGAGACTACAAAGTGTTTTTTTTTTAGGAGCAACACGAGTTACACGATAGTGATTGTGTAAAGAACTAGGCCGTCTGGGAGCAGTGAAAGGACCAGAGTGGGTCACGCCAGGGGCACGAGTTGGCATTGGTTACATATTCACTGGGTGCGTGCAGACTCAGTGGGTCCTGGAGGCAAGCCTGGCAAAACCATCTCTCAGTGTAGGCAACAAATTAATAGGAGCTTCTGCTCAGCCAGTTGACATGCTGAGACACGCAAGTGCCCTTTCATCTCACAGGTATTAATATGATATGTAACAGACTAACAACTTGTCTACCCCTCTCTCTTACAGACCCCTGTGCAGCAGTGCAAAGATGGCGCCGAGGGGTGTCTGGTGTGTGCTGTTGACCTGTCTCTTCTGCACATCCTCCGCTGACAAAGATTTCTTCACCTCCATCGGTAGATATCCCCCTCCATGAACAATCCTTTATAGACCCTTTTATTCAGTAGGTTTAGGGCAATCCCACGTTCATGTAATTGCACGGAGACGTCAACAAAAAAAAAATCTCACTTAAAGTGTATGCCAAACAAAACCCGTTGATTTCAATGTCTAACAAACCATACAGCTCTTTGCACATGGACTACTTATAACAATCGGAGAGCATGAGACTATAAGGTTCCATCTGAATTATTGTCAAAATGTAGTTATAGTTATTGACACAGCCCTCTTCTGTTCAGTGTTCTCTACCGATATAGTACTCTAAATACCCCCAATTCATGTTAAGTTTAAAAGAATACAAGCTAAAAAAATTGCTGACACCGTTCAAACCAATGAGAGTTCGGGACTTTAAGGCCAATTATCTCATCTTTTTGCAGATAGAACCTTATAGTCCCGAGCTCTCGAATTTACACGAAACGTTTAAAATAAAAACACATTTACTGGAGGAACGGTGGAGATGCAACGTTTGGTAAGAGAATTTCAGTCAAGTCTCCCTCCGTTTATTATGTGTCCACGCTTTCCAAAAACGATCTGCTCCGAATTAAGATTTAACGATGTCTGCAGAATGAATGTGGTGTCAGCTAGGAGATGACTCACAGACTTTTAAAAATAATCTGTTTTGGTTATTGAACTACTGTAAGTGAAGTGGTTTTACACCCAGTAACAGAATTACATCATAGGTCCCTGACCTGTACTGCACAGAAATGCATTATTATGGTAATGAATGCCATTCTCTTCATGGTGATGTATTCTAAATAGGTAAACAAAGGTATAAATATGGAATATCCTACTTTGCATATTTGGATATTATTCTACACACTGGCTATTATTTTAATGTGCTCTGCCACCAAATTTGGTTGGTCCGAACTGGGCCATGTCTACGTTTCACAAGTTTGGACATCATACTACAGCACAGTAGAGCTCAGTAGAGTACTGTACAGTAAAGTAGAATATAGTTCATTACAGTACAATACAGTGCATTATAGTGTACTCAATGCTAGTATGCTCTACTGTGTACTGTACTATACTCTACTTTACTGTGCTGTACAAACTTGTGAACCCATATGTGGTTTGTGACCTATGATTTCCCGTTGTAGCCAATTCAATATCAGAAATTCAGTTACTGATTTGGGATGCGAATTTCGAGTTCTAATCACTTTATTGTTTTTATTTATTTAACTTGGCAAGTCAGTTAAGAACAAATTCTTATTTTCAATGACGGCCTACCCCGGCCAAACCCAGACGACGCTGGGCCAATCACGTCCGGTTGTGATACAGCCGGGAATCGAACCAGGGTCTGTAGTGACGCCTTTAGCACTGAGATGCAGTGCCTTAGACTGCTGCGCCACTCGGGAGCCCTTAATGAATATGAATTAAATTATAATTAAATGAATACTTCATTAATAAACTTAATTGATATCAGCATAAACACTATAACTCATTGATAGGTCTACCTTTACTTGATACTTATGTGAACTTTCATTATCCTCCCTCATGAGGGAGAGAAATTATACAATGTAAAGGATGTGGGTTTTTGGGTATGGGATTTCAAGGCGCAAGGCAATGTTTCTTAAACTTACAGAATGCAGAAACATTTCTCCAACGCTTAATAGAAGTGTTGATATTGGTTGCCAGGGGTTTTCACCACAACATTACTGTGTTTTGGCGTGTTTATAATACCTCTGACGACTTTTTATGGGAGATGTTCTCTAACGCGCCCTTGTTCAATCTTCACCAGAAATCTAAAGCCTTGGCTCATTCCTCGTTTGTAGGATGGAAAATGGTTGAAAAATGTATACATGCCTTAATTTCACAAAAATATAGACGCTATAGCTTTTATTTGACACCCAGTTTGAAATGCTCCTATAATCTTCACGTTGGGGCTCATGGCTCTTTTTTACATGGAAATGGCTTTTATCACTACCGTCCTGTCTTGGTCACAAACCTCAACCCAAGGGGGAGAAATGTATTTATCACAGACATAAGCATTACAAACATGAATGGCTCTTCTATCTATTCAACATTTATACAACATTTTGCCCCCTGTTTCACTGTGTTCCCCAGGTCAGATGACAGATCTGCTGTACACAGAGAAGGACCTGGTCACCTCTCTGAAGGATTACATCAGAGCAGAGGAGAGCAAGCTGGAGCAAGTCAAAAAGTGAGAGGAGAGCCCCCCCCCCCCCCCCTTAGACGCTTTATCTCTCTAGCCCTATCTCGCTATCTTTGTCACTCACTCTCAAATGCCCAGACAGCTACTCTCTCGTTCTTGCTCACTTTACTCTCTCCCACAAGGCCTACACACAATGGTATAAATACTATCAAAGATAATCATTTTCCATATCCTTCTTCACATATCTTCGCACATATTCTTCACATATCCTTCTTCATGCCACCTGTACAGCAACACCCTCAGTGGGTATCATATTGCTGAGGGTGTCATATCACTTACAAAGAGCCCAGGTAACAAGACACCTAGTTTTCCTCTCCGCTTATTGTGTTACTGTAAAGAGACAACCGGGTGTGTCAAGTCCAGGACATGACGCAACTGATCTCTCTATCTATTGCCTTTCAATGGTGCTGAAGGACAGGTGTGCGTGCATGTTTGTCTGCAGACGGAGTACGTGAATACGATGTTGACGTATGTGTGTCACATGTGGAAATGCATCAGACAAGGAATCACTGTTTGCTTCTGGGAGTCGTGTACTGAATGTGTTTTCCCCCCTCCGCGACGTGTCCAGGTGGGCTCAGAAGCTGGACGTGTTGTCGGCCACGGCCACTCAGGACCCAGAGGGCTTCCTGGGCCACCCGGTCAACGCCTTCAAGCTGATGAAGAGGCTCAACACAGAGTGGGGGGAGCTGGAGAGCCTGGTCCTCAAGGACATGTCTGATGGTCAGGGTTACTCGCGGGCCTCTATTATAACGGCTGTATACATGCTTTATTACCACATAAAGATTCATCCTTCCAAATTATTACTAAGTGCTAATTGACAAGTTGTTTTCTTTCTTCAAATTATACAATCAGCAGCATTTTTTTTCACTAAAGTGATGGAACAGGGTCTTTATCGACTCAGAGAGGAACAAGGTTGTTCTCCAAGCATCTTTTAGCATCTGTACCGCCTTGAGGGAAGGTCTCGTGTAATAGAATTGAGCTTCTTAGCGATCTTTCCTTCCCCCATACTCCAGGGTTCATCTCGAACCTGACCATCCAGAGACAGTACTTCCCCAATGATGATGACCAGACGGGGGCAGCCAAGGCCCTGATGAGGCTGCAGGACACCTACCGACTGGACACGCAAACCATCTCCACGGGAGAGCTGCCTGGTGAGGGGCGATGGGGCAGGGAGGTTGAGGCTAGGGGCTTTAAATCTATGCGTCGCATGCTTTGTGAACAACGGGTATAGATTAACAGTGAAATACTTACTTATGGGTCCTTTCCCAGCCATGCAGAGTTAATGATAAAATAGAAATAGTGACATGAGGAATAAATGCACAGTGATTAAGGAGTAAAAAATAACATGGTTATCTACAGGGGGTACGAGGTACATATAGGTAAGGGTAAAGTGACTAGGCAACATGATAGATAATAGACAGTAGCAGCAGCGCGTGTGAAAGTGTGCTTGTGTGTGTGGCGTCAGTATGTATGTGTGGGCGTATGTGGTGTGTGTGTGTGAGGTATCAGTGTAAGTATATGAGAGTGTGTGGGTAGAGTCCAGTGTGTGTGCATAGAGTCAGTACAAGAGAGTTAGTGCAAAAAAAGGTTAGTGCAGGTAGTCCGGGTAGCCATTTGATGAGCTATTTAGTATTGTTTAGCAGTCTTATGGCTTGGGGGTAGAAGCTGTTCAGGGTCCTGTTGGTTCCAGACTTGCCGTGCGGCAGTAGAGTGAACAGGCTTGGGTGGTTGGAGTCTTTGACAATTCGTTGGGCCTTCCTCTGACACCTCCCGGTATAGAGGTCCTGGATGGCAGGGAGCTCGGCCCCCGTGATGCACTCGGCCGTACTAACCACACCCTGTAGTGTCGTGTGTCTTGCAGTTGCCGTACCAAGTGGTGATGCAGCCAGACAGGATGCTCTCAATGGTGCAGCTGTAGAACCTTTTGAGGATCTGAGGACCCATGCCTAATCTTTTCAGCCTCCCGAGGGGGAAGAGGCGCTGTCGTGCCCTCTTCGCAACTGTCTTGGTGTGTGTGTAAACCATGTTAATTCCTTAGTGATGTGGACACCGAGGAACTTGAAGCTCTCGACCTGCTCCACTACAGCCCCGTCAATGTGGATGGGGGTGTGCTCGCCCTTCCATTTCGTGTAGTCCACGATCAGCTCCTTTGTCTTGCTGACGTTGAGGGAGAGGTTGTTGTGCTGGCACCACACTGCCAGGTCTCTGACCACCTCCCTATACATGTATATGTTATTCATTTAGCAGACCCTCCAATCCAGAGCGATTTACAGTAGTGATTGCATACATTTCATAGATTTTTCTCTCGTACTGGTCCTCTGTGGGAATCGAACCCACAACCCTGGCGTTGCAAGCTCCATGCTCTAGCTGGCTGCCTCATCGTCGTTGGTGATCAGACCTACCACCGGCGTGTCGGTAAACTTGATGATGATGTTGGAGTTGTGTTAGGCCACACATTCGTGGGTGAACACTGAGTTCAGGAGGGGACTAAGCACACACGCCTGAGGGGCCCCCGTGTTGATAAAATAAAAAGTTCACCTTTATTTAACCAGGTAAGCTAGTTGAGAACAAGTTCTCATTTACAACTGCGACCTGGCCAAGATAAAGCAAAGCATTGCGACACAAACAACAACCCAGAGTTACACATGGAATAAACAAGCATACAGTCAATAACACAATAGAAAAAAAAGAAAGTCTATATACAGTGTGTGCAAATGGCGTGAGGAGGTAAGGCAATAAATAGGCCATAGTAGCGAGGTAGTTACAATTTAGAAAATTAACACTGGAGTGATAGATGAGCAGATGATGATGTGCAAGTAGAAATACCGGTGTGCAAAGTGCAGAAAAGTAAATAAAAACGATATGGGGATGATGTAGGTAGATTGGGTGGGCTATTTACAAATGGGCTATTTACAGCTGCAGCGATCGGTTAGCTGCTCAGATAGCTGATGTTTAAAGTTAGTGAGGGAAATATAAGTCTCCAGCTTCAGCGATTTTTGCAATTCGTTCCAGTCATCGGCAGCAGAGAACCGGAAGGAAAGGCGGCCAAAGGACATGGTAGCTTTGGGGATGGCCAGTGAAATATACCTGCTATAGTGCGTGCTACCGGTGAGTGTTGTTATCGTGACCAGTGAGCTGAGATAAGGCGGAACTTTACCTAGCATCGACTTATAGATGACCTGGAGCCAGTGGGCCTGGCGACGAATATGTAGCGAGGGCCAGCCGACTAGAGCACACAAGTCGCAGTGGTGGGTGTTGGAGATGTTTAATATGAGTCTGGAAGGAGAGTTTACAGTCTAGCCAGACACCTAGGTAAGCCTTGGCCAGGTCGATGAAGACGGCTGCACAGTACTGTCTTTTATCGATGGCGGTTATGATATAGTTTAGTACCTTGAGCGTGGCCGAGGTGCACCCGTGACCATCTCGGAAACCGGATTGCACAGCGGAGAAGGTACGGTGGGATTCGAAATGGTCAGTGATTTGTTTATTGACTTTGCTTTCGAAGACTTTAGAAAGGCATGGCAGGATGGATATCGGTCTATAACAGTTTGGATCTAGGCATCTCGGACGATACGAAAGAGAGGTTGAACAGACTGGTAATAGGGGTTGCAACAATGGCGGCGGATAATTTTAGGAAGAGAGGGTCCAGATTGTCTAGTCCAGCTGATTTGTACGGGTCCAGGTTTTGCAGCTCTTTCAGGACATCTGCTATCTGGATTTGGGTGAAGGAGAAGCTGGGGAGGTGTGGAGCTGTTGGCCGGGGTTGGGGTAGCCAGGAGGAAAGCATGGCCAGCTGTAGAGAAATGCTTATTGAAATTCTCGATTATCGTGGATTTATCGGTGGTGCCAGTGTTACCTAGCCACAGTGCAGTGGGCAGCTGGGAGGAGGTGCTCTTATTCTCCATGGACTTTACAGTGTCCCAGAACTTTTTGGAGTTAGAGCTACAGGATGCACATTTCTGTTTGAAAAAGATAGTCTTTGCTTTCCTGACTGACTGCGTTTAATGGTTCCTGACTTCCCTGAAAAGTTGCATATCGCATCGCGGGGACTATTCGATGCTAGTGCAGTCCGCCACAGGATGTTTTTGTGCTGGTCGATGGCAGTTAGGTCTGGAGTGAACCAAGGGCTATATCTGTTCTTTGTTCTAAATTCTTTTTGAAAGCGGCATGCTTATTTAAGATAGTGAGGAAATTCCTTTTAAAGAACGACCAGGCATCCTCGACTGACGGGATGAGGTCAATATCCTTCCAGGATACCCGGGCCAGGTCGATTAGAAAGGCCTGCTCGCAGAAGTGTTTTAGGGAGCGTTTCACAGTGATGAGGGGGGATCTTTTGACCACGGACCCATAGCAGATGCAGGCAATGAGGCAGTGATGGTCAGCATGGGGATGTGTTGTTGCCTACCCTCGCCACCTGGGGGCGGCCCTCCGGAAGTTCAGGATCCAGTTGCAGAGGGCGTGTCCAGGGAGGTGTCACCTGAGCTTGGTGATGAGCTTGCAAGGGACTATGGTGTTAAATGCGAGCAGTAGTCAATGAACAGCATTCTTACCTTGGGTATTCCTTTTGTCCAGGTGAGTGAGGGCAGTGTGGAGCGCAATAGAGATTGCGCTATCTATGGATCTGTCGGGGCGGTCTGCGAATTGGAGTAAGGCTAAGGTGTCTGGGATGATGGTGTCGATGTGAGCCATGACCAGCCTTTCAAAGCATTTCATGGCTATAGGTGTGAGTGCTATGAGGCGATAGTCATTTAGGCACCTACTGGCTGGAAACACATACCATCTCCATGAGGGAACTGCCTGGTGAGGGGGGTGAGGGGGAGGCAGGGAAAGGCACGTGGAGGGAGCTGCATATCAGGAGTGGATTAGCCGTGGCGTGTTGCCGGCGGAGGTTCTGTTATAGCTTCAGTGATTGCTGCTCCTGCTCCTGTTAGGGAGGGAAACCCTGCACAGGGCTCACAACATGCAGTGGAAAGCCCCATTTAGTCCACATGAAGTCTTGAAATCCCATGTAATGCCATAGAAATGCACTGTATGCAAATGCGGCCGAGATGGAATTGTTATGGTGACGAGATGAGTCTATGTGTGTGTCTGATGCGTGTGTGTCACGCACTCATGTCTACACACAGGAACCAATACTGATGTCACTATGAGCCCTATGACGGTGGAGGACTGCTTTGAGCTGGGGAAGATAGCCTACTCTGATGCAGACTACTACCACACGGAGCTGTGGATGGAGCAGGCCCTGAAACAGCTGGACGGGGGAGAGGAGTCCACTGTGGACATGGTGACCATCCTGGACTACCTCAGCTACTCCATCTACCAGCAGGGGGAGCTAGAGAGGGCCCTGGACTACACCAAGAGACTGCTGAAATTGGGTGGGTGGATATTTGTGTTTCATAGGCGTTTCATGTCTTGATTATAATTCACAGGACGATACTGAGTAGATTCTCCTCTTCGGTCCTAAATGTGTCTGCTGTGTTCCTCAGACTCTGCCCACCAGCGAGCCAACGGCAACCTGAAGTACTTTGAGTACCAGCTGGCCAAGCAGAAGAAGGTGGAGGCGGAGGAGGGCCTGAAGGAGAAGGAGAAAAGAGAGAGGGAGAAGAGGGAGGCGTCTGAGAAGAAGGGCAGACCTGCAGACTACCTGCCTGAGAGGAGGAAATACGAACAGCTGTGTCGCGGCGAGGGCATCAAGATGGTGAGAGGCTGTACTGACCACTGGTGGCACTTTAAATCGGAGGACAGACTCCTAGTAGTAGCTGGAATAGAATAAATGGAAAGATATCAAACACATGGCTTCCATGTGTTTGATACTATTCCATTCATTTCTTTCCAGCCATTACTATGAGCCATCCTCCCCTCACCAGCCTCCACTGGTACTAACACACACACTCTGCATGCACAACTTCTAATGGCTATGCATTTTGATGTTTAAACGGCTGAAGTCCTACTCGTCTTGAAAGGCTTTATATTGATCATTGAATTACACTGAACAAAAATATAAATGCAAAATGTAAAGTGTTTCGTGAGCTGAAATAAAAGAACCCAGGAATGTTCCATACGCACAAAAATCTTATTTCTCTCAAATTGTGCGTTCAAATGTGTTTTTCATCCCTGTTAGTGGCCATTTCTCCTATGCCAAGATCATCCATCCACCTGACAGGTGTGGCATATCAAGAAGCTCATTAAACAGCGTGATCATTACGCAGCTGCACCTTACGGACAATAAAAGGCCACTTTTAAAACGTGCAGTTTTGTCACACAACACAATGCCACACACGTCTCAAGTGAGGGAGCATGCGATTGGCATGCTGACTGTAGGAATGTCCGCCAGAGCTGTCGCCAGAGAGTGAAATGTTCATTTCTCCAACGTCGTATTAAAGAATTTGGTACTACGGCCTCACAACCGCAGACCACGTGTATGGCGTCGTGTGGGCGAGCGGTTTGCTGATGTCAACGTTGTGAACAGAGTGCCCCGTGGTGGCGGTGGGGTTATGGTACGGGCAGGCATAAGCTACGGACAACAAACACAATTGCATTTTTATCGATGTCTGTTTGAATGCACAGAGATACTGTGACTCGAATGTCGTGCCAATCATCCACTGCCGTCACCTCATGTTTCAGCATGATAATGCACAGCCCCATGTTGCAAGGATCTGTAGACAATTCCTGTCCCAGTTTTTCCATGGCCTGCATACTCACCTGACATGTCACCCATTGAGCATGTTTGGAATGCTCTGGATCGACAAGTACGGCAGCGTGTTCCATTTCCCGCCAATATCCATCAACTCCGACACAGCCATTGAAGAGGAGTGGGACAGCATTCCACAGGCCACAATCAACAGCCTGATCAACTCTGTGCGAAGGAGATGTGTCGCACTGCGTGAGGCAAATGGTGGTCACACCAGAGACAGACTTTTTCTGGTCCACGCCCCTACCTTTTTTTAAGGTATCTGTGACCAACAGATGCAGATCTCTATTCCCAGTCATGTAAAATCCATAGATTAGAGTCTCATTTATTTATTTAAATTGACTGATTTCCTGATATGAACTGTAACTCAGTAAAATCCTTAATTGTTGCATGTTACATTTATGTTTTTTGTTCAGTATAGATGGGTATTTCCGAAGCCATATGCTCATCCGAGAGAGACCAGTTCGATGTTTGCCAGGACTAAAGGAATCTTTTGGCACACTTTCCTCTGCTGCGTGAATCTCCTTGATGATTCTCTGTGTCCTCTCTCCTGCATACACCGCTCCCTGCTTCTCCCCCTGGCTCTGCTTCTGCCTGTCTGTCCATAGATGGATCTGTTTACTCTAGTCATTATGTTTGGCAACGAGGCAGAAGCCTGGACGAACAAGTGTGTGTGTGGGGGTTAGAGTGTGTGTGTGCACTCGCTGAACCGTGCCTTGATAGGTTCTAAGCCAGTAGCTATAGCAATGGCCAGAACTGTGAGAATGTCCCATATATGTCCCGTAATGTTTGGGTCAGATACCATAGCAAATGATCTGCAAGTTTGTGACCTCGGGTGACCCTCTGTGATTTCTATATGATAATGATCTCTCTATCTCCCTCCCCCTATCTCAGACCCCGCGGCGTCAGAGTCGTATGTTCTGCCGTTACTTTGACAACAACCGCCACCCCCTGTACGTGCTGGGTCCCGTCAAGCAGGAGGACGAGTGGGACCGCCCACGCATCATCCGTTACCACGATGTCCTCTCCAACAGCGAGATCGAGAAGGTCAAAGAGCTGGCCAAACCCAGGGTGAGTTCAAGGTCCACCCTCAGGGAAGGCAAGGTCTGGGGTGTGGTAAGGGTGGCAAAATTCCAGTAATTTTTTCAGTTTTCCCCCACAATTCCAAGGTTTTCCAGAATTGCCATTTGGAGGAGAGTTTTGGCAAAGTCTCTGGGATTTTGCAACCACTGATTTTAACGTGGTAGGCGTTAAAATCAGTGGAGGCTGGTGGGGGTGCTATAGGAGGACAGGCTTGAAAGTACTACTTAAAAAGTTTTTTGGTATCTGTACTTTACTATTTATATTTTTGAATAGTTTTACTTCACTACATTCCTAAAGAAAATGATGCGGTTTTTACTCCATCCATTTTCCCTGACACCCAAAAGTACTTGTTACATTTTGAATGCTCACCAGGACAGGAAAATGGTCTTATTCACACACTTATCAAGAGAACATCCCTGGTCATCCCTACTATGTTGGAGAGTTCCCCTGACTACCTGTAAAAAAATATATATATATATATTTAATTATTATTTTTTGCTTTATGTAAGGAATATTAAATTATTTATACTTTTGATACTTAACTATATTTTAGTAATTACATTTACTTTTGATACTTAGTATATGTACTCAAGTAGTATTTTACTGGGTGACTTTCACATTTACTTGAGTCATTTTCTATTAAGGTATTTTTACCTTTTAGTATGAAAATTGGATATTTTTTCCAGCACTGGGTGGAATAAATGGAACGGAGACAAACATGGTTCCCATATGTTTGATGTGTTGGATACAGTCCCATTTCTTTTATTCCAGCCTTTCCAATGAGCCCGTCTTCCTATAGCTCGTCCCACCAGCCTCCACTGGTTAAAATGGGTGTAATATGCAAATTCCATTGCTGCCATAAGAACACTGGGGGTGCCCACTCTGCCTGAGGACCTGACTGTGTACAATGTGTGTGTTTGTTCATTTGTTACACACTGGCTGGATAAGAGCAACATCCCACTTGTTTGGCTCATACAGTAGTATTTGATAGCTCAGTTAGAACTAAAAGGGAGTTTTGACTCGGCAATGAACATCACCTCAAACGATCATTAACCCAATCATAGCTTCATATCAACACATATCTGACTCTCGCGTAAATCGTGTATTGATGTCAATGATCGAGATCCATAACTCAAGCTGTGGTTCAGCTCTTGGAGAGGGTAAGGGAACCCAGCAGGGACACACAGCACAGACGTAATGTAGCCTAGTAGTGTACGTGGGTCCAGCAGCCAGCCAGTGTGTAACAGGGTTTGTCCCTGTAACCCGTGTCCTCTCGGCCGGTTGGCTGTTGGCTCCACAGCTGCGCCGGGCCACCATCTCCAACCCCATTACTGGTGTGCTGGAGACCGCCCACTATCGCATCAGCAAGAGGTAAGACCAGCAGGCAGGGATGGGCACAACACTGTACCCCAAACCGTGCCTCTGTCTGTACGCCAAACCCCTCTGCACCCCGCATCTCCTCCGCTTCGGGCAGGAACCTTGGCAAAAGCACAACAGCTAGTCGTGAACTCTACGACTTAAGCGTAGAATGATTATAACTGCTTGTACACAATGACTAGTGTAAATTGATAGTGTTGTATGTTTGGGGAGCTTGTGCTGTTATTGCCTGAACAAGTCACTTTTTGTGTGAAATGTAGATTTTTCGGGTATATTGGAAGGTAGGTTGATTTTGAAGGTATAATTCTGGGCCCGTGCTCTTGCCAAGATGTCCTGCCACTGCTTTGATCATAACAAGAGGAAGAGGAGTTCAGTATCCTCTGCTTGTTATCTGACTCCGTTAACAGTAGTCGGGGGTGCGACAGGGGCAGTCTAATATCTCATCTTCCTTTTGTAGCATCTCAATTAAGTTTGACAGTGGCCATTACCTGAGTGCAAGCTCAGCAAGTCGTTTGCTGCGATGGTTTTTAGACGGCATGGTTCGCATGCCCTGGCCTGGCATCAGTCTGGCTCTCATACAGTTGCTTGATCGTTCAGTGACCGTCTCTCTCTATCTCTGTCTCTCTCTCTCTTTCTATTTCTCTGTCTCTCCTCCTCCTCTCTGTGTGTGTCTGTCCTCCACTTTGTGATCTGTGACTGTAATGTGAACCGTCCGGGAGCTAGCTAAGGCGCGCCACCGTGCATGACCCCCAAACAGGGAAACTCACCACGGCCCAGTACAGAGTCTCCAAGAGGTAAGGGGTCAAAGGTGACGGGGAGGGGCCTGCATGAGGCCCTGTCCGCCCTTTCACGCTGCTCATCCCTCTCCCTCACCCCTTTGTGGACCTTTGCTTATGGATACACCTCCCTCCCCCTGACCTATACAGTAAGAGCACCTCCTCTACCCTCCCACTCATCAGATGATTGACATTATCAGCATGACAAGCCAAGGTAGTTTAATCTGCTCTTTCTCTTTGAAAACACAAAGACTTTTTCGGTTATCTTGGTGCAGGCTCTGGTGTATCGTACAGAATGTTATTTCAGCGTGTGGGTGGAAGTCAAAGTTGATTTCCTCTTACAGGAAGGTGGCTGCCGGCCTCGTGGCTCCGTTCAAGCCTGTTTAATGTGGAGCGGTTATAGAGCGCCCCCTCGTGCAGATAGATTGAGCTGAGACGAGCAAATGGAAACATGGTGGTGACCGTGTTCTTTTCCTCAAGTCTGATGCCCCAGATGATAGTAACATTACGACCTTTGAGCCCATTCACCTAAATGAGTTAAATACATTAAGCGTTTTGCTCATTAAACATGCAATGTTTTAACGAATTATCTTAGGCCCATTAGTTATCCGGGTTCTTAGTTAGGCCGTATATATTTGTCTTTTTGTTAGATAAATGGTTTAATTAACCACTCTGATACAGCAAACATATTTGTAACCGTACAGCCGATATAGCAACTGATGGCACATTTATATCTGAGGATTTGAGACAGAATTCTGGCCGTACTCTCCCAATAACAGCACTTCAAAAATAGCCCAGAGTAATTCAACACACACACACACATTTCTACTTCAGTGTGTATGACTAGATTGAGCCACTTCAAGGCATGTCTTATTCATTTATATAACATGCACAGGCTATGCTAATTAGCTGGATGCACATAGGACACACACAGGCACTCCCGTTAAATGATGGTGTGTAAAACACAGGGCCTGAGACTGGGGCTTTGTCTGACTCGACGTGGTTCGACCCCTCGAGGGGGCCAAGTGAGGTGTGGCTCCTATCCAATGGAAGGATGAGATCTTGGTCTGCCCAGTCTACTCTGCCGCCTGCTGGACACTTAACAGCGTCTTCTGTTACTCCCATACCTTTCTAATCCAATATATATATATTTTACGTAGAGGGACAGAAGGACTGGGGTCTGTTGTTAAATGAATAACCCCAAATGGTTACTCTGCCCCATCTTCCTTGGTGAGAAACAGTTAAAGTTTGCATTAACTAAGGGGATTCTCAAATAGAAGCATATCAAAAGGGAGAAATGGAAAAAAATAACATTTTGCTTTGAGACTTGTGGATAAATATGGGGTTCCCTTGAAGCGTTCTGTCCCAACCAGCCTGTTTCCTTCTCCTACACCCTTCTAACATACAGTACTAACGCATGCAGCCCATGCTCATCTGTAATAACGTTAGTCAGCTGCCTGGCTGCAATTGATCATAAATCAAGGTGTGTTTTACGACTCAGAAACTCTCCGTCTCTCATCACAGTGCGTGGCTAACCGCCTACGAGGATCCAGTAGTGGACAAGATAAACCAGCGCATTGAGGACATCACCGGCCTGAATGTCAAGACAGCAGAGGAGCTGCAGGTAACACAAGAGAACATCCGGTTGGCTGAGGGAATTTGGTAGGACTGGAGAACTGGCAGGAGTGGATAATCACGCAGTAAACCTATAGGGTTTAGCGACCAATGATGTGAATATACACTGAGTATACGAAACATTAAGAACACCTGCTTTTTCCATGACATCGACTGATCAGGTGAATCCAGGTGAAAGATATGAATCCCTGATGTACTGTGTCACTTGTTAAATCCACTTTAATCAGTGTAGATGAAGGAGGAGACAGGTTAAAGAAGGATTTTTGTGTCTTGAGACAATTGAGACATGGATTGTGTATGCGTGCCATTCAGAGGGTGAATGGGCAAGACAAAATATTTAAGTGCCTTTGAACGGGGTATGGTAGGAGGTGCCAGGCGCGCCAGTTTGTGTCAAGAACTGCAACGCCGCTGGGTTTTTCACGCTCAACAGTTCCCCGTGCGTATCAAGAATGGTCCACCACCCAAAGGACATCCAGACAACTTGACACAACTGTGGGAAGCTTTGGAGTCAACATGGGCCAGCATCCGTGTGCGACGCTTTCGACACCTTGTAGAGTCCATGCCCCGACGAATTGAGGCTGTTCTGAGGGCAAAAGGGGGGGTAGCAATTTAATATTAGGAAGGTGTTCCTAATGTTTGGTATGTTCAGTGTATATGTCTATTATAGCAACAGGGTGACAAATGTATTCCATGCAGTGACTACATCTGCATTGCTTACTGTTTGGGGATTTAGGCTGGTTTTCTGTATAGCACTTTGTGACATCTACTGATGTTTAAAAAGGGCTTTGTAAATACATTTGATTGATCGATCAGGAATGAACTTTACTGCCGTTTGCTACTTAGGAAGAGCCAATGAAAAGACTAGTGTTTGTACTGTGAAGGTGAAGCGGAAGGCAAGGTCATTCTACAGTACTGAAGACGAGTGTCTCTAATGACAACACGGCATCTGTCACTGTTTATACCCTCATTTCCTCTCTCCCCAGGTGGCAAATTACGGCGTGGGCGGGCAATACGAGCCCCACTTTGACTTTGGGCGGGTAAACAAGGCCTCTCTTTCTATTCTGGTCGGGGAAATATGACGTGCACGACCGAGAGTCAGTGGGTGACTGTTGATGGCTGCCACACTTGCGTCTACTGTTGTTAGTGGGTTCATATGTGGGTGGGGTTTTTGTTGCCTTGAGTGTCATTTAACCTTAGACCCTTTGTGTATGTTCCCTGTCTTTGCAGAAAGATGAACCAGATGCGTTTAAAGAGCTGGGCACCGGGAACCGCATCGCCACCTGGTTAATTTACGTTAGTATCTCCGCTTTATACATCTCCATTAAGCAATTCACTGTTTCAGGTCTATTTCATAGCTATGGATACACTTTCGATCTTCCGTTTACCCATGTGTAAATCGATCGAATTTCCAAGATTCCATTAAACGGCAATGGGGTTCAGTTATGTTGAACTTGAAAAATCTCTGCTCTATTAGAGTGGTCGGTATGACTGATAGCTTGAAGACGTTCTCTTCTCTGTTGCAGATGAGTGACGTGCCATCAGGGGGCGCCACTGTCTTTACAGATGTGGGAGCTGCAGTGTGGCCCAAAAAGGTGAAACGCACAACTGCGGTGTTCACGGCGCATTCTTTTCCCGTTAAGCGTGCGCGAAGGACTTCTTTCCTGTGATGATATTTGAACGCTAAATGAGGAACGGTGTCGTTGATGTGTGTATATGTAAACTGTTGTTTTCAGGGCAGTGCGGTGTTCTGGTATAACCTGTTTGCCAGCGGAGAGGGTGACTACAGCACGCGGCACGCGGCCTGCCCCGTCCTAGTGGGCAACAAGTGGGGTGAGCCAACCTGTTTCTCATTACATCCTTTAATCCTGTCAAATGGCGTACCTACACCCTGAGAACTTCAGGTCTGCCTGGGGACAGAGATAACGGTTTGCTGCAGCAGTTAACAGTGGGTCCTTTATCCTATGTCGTGTTTTTTGACGTGTGTGTTTTACCTGTCCACCTGGATTAGTTTTCATCTTCTCTCTCTCTCCAGTGTCCAACAAGTGGATTCACGAGCGAGGCCAAGAGTTCAGAAGACGTTGCACTCTGGACGAGTCTGACTGATCAAAAGGAATAAAACACCTTCCTCCTAATCCTCGTCTTCCTCTTCCAATGCCTCCTCCTGGACCCACGTGACTCTCGGCGCTGTGGACGCTGACGTGCCCTCTGACCTCTCCACCCCCTTCCTCTCCTTCCTTCTCTCCAAACTCAGCGTTCACTCAGTGGTTCTCTGAGGCTCTGGCTGCTCATGTGATCTGTCACATTTTATTTTTTATCTGAGGTGTGTGTGTGCGTGCGTGTGTGTGTGTGTGTGTGGGGGGTTCACCAGTCCCAGTCTGTGCCTTCTGTTGATGGGTTTTACACACTCAGACTGCACAGCTGTCTTAAAACCTGGGGAACTTTTATTTAACTCTCACCCTTAACATGGACCTTTTTATGTTGATACTATCGACAAGATGCTCAATTAACTAGTTCAGCGTTTCCCAACTCTGGTCCTTGAATAGCCCAACAGTACACATTTGTATTGTAGCCCCCAGACCAGCACACCCGATTCAACTTGTCAACTCATCGTCAAGCCCTTGATAAGTTGAATGAGATGTGTTTGTTCAGAACTCCAACGAAATGGTGTACTGTTCGGAGGACTGGCGGACCGGAGTTGGGAAAACACGGAACTAGAGCAGTCAACACAGCTGCTTCTCCCTTTCAACTTCCTACAACGTGACATATTTTCATGTGCACTTCTCAGAAACCATTCTTTACATTGTTGATGGAATTTTATACAGCACACTATGCACAGGGTCTGGGTTACTATCGGACTAAGGGAAGGTCTCCGAACAGTGCTTATGACAAGTGATTATCACTGATTCACTGTGATATATTGACAGAGGAGCTGTGCCAGCCCCCCCCCCCCCCCCCCCCTCTCCCTCTTTTCCTTCTCTCTCTCCCTTACACCCCTCTTCTCTACCAAGGCCATGTCTGCCGCGGGGCTATTTCAGCCCTGAGGTCATTCACTCCACGACAAACACTACTGCATCTGCTGCACAGATAAACACTGACTTTTAAAGCCAAAGGTACACGATGTCTCTTCGTTTTTCTGCCTCTCCCCCCCCCCGCTCTGTCTCTCTCAACGCTCTCTGTTCCTCCTGTGTCTCCCACTCCTCTCTGCCTTGGGTGAAACACAGTAAACTAAATGCAGGTACTGACTGTCACCGTTCTATGTTACCGAAGCAAAGCTCGTACCTGATCAACCGATGATTCATTGGGTTTGACGATAATAGGATTTCATCCCTAAAATGACTGAATGAAATATGATGCTAAGAATCGATAAGAAATGTTTCTTCCGTGTATCACTCCAAACCTGGTTCCTCCACTCCACAGTTTAAGCCTCTGCTGACCCTGGGCAGAACGATACCTCATGAGAGGCAGTTGCTGATTTGTTCAGAGGGTCCCTGGTTCGAGCCCAGGTTGGGGGCAAGGATCGGGACAGAAGCAACACGGTTACATGTTTTTCCTCCCAGATGCAGGTCTTCTTTTTATTTTGAATTGTAATAACGATGGGATGTGTGGGGATATGTGTTGTACATGTGAGATTAATGTTTTCTACAGAAATAAATATTACGTTAAGTAAAGAATTCAGTCTGGAGTGAGTCAGTGTCTTACATGATTTGTCCAGACCAGACGCATAATTGATTGAAACAACTGCAGAACTATTCCTATTAACACAGTTGTTACCAATCAAACCCTGAAAAAATTCTGGGGGGAAAGTATTTTAATCTCCATGATTTAATACAAAAGATTGCGTTGATGGCCATAGCCCTTTATGGTAACAGAAGATTCTGGTGGTGGTTGGCAGCTCAAGGCAGGGGCATCTTGTAGTCTGCAGGGTGGTTTCCCTCCCGAAGCTTTCCGAAGCAGCCACGTATCAGATCTACTGCAGCGTTGACCGTGGAGCTGATCTCATCATCCGTCCTGCCCCTCTTAGGGTTCACCTCCACCATGTCCACTGCAGACAGCAGCCCTGCACAAAGAAAAACACATCGCTCAACACACACCTGACTGACCACACACGCGCACACAGACTAAAACAAGTACATTGGAGCAGCACCAATACCGATGCACTCCCATCTCGCTCTGTGTGCGTGTTATCACCTCTGTTGATGTGCATCTGTGTGTGTGCGTTATCATCTCTGTTGATGTGCATCTGTGTGTGTGCGTTATCATCTCTGTTGATGTGCATCTGTGTGTGCATGTTATCATCTCTGTTGATGTGCATGTTATCATCTCTGTTGATGTGCATCTGTGTGTGTGAGATCTCTCACCTGTCTGACAGATGTGCTCTGTGATGTAGATTCCCTCCCTGTAGGTCAGCCCTCCCACTACTGGGGTTCCTGTGGCCGGGGAGATTGATGGGTCCAGGGCATCGATGTCATAGCTCAGGTGGATGGGCTTCTTCACCCTGTTCAATCAGAGAAATTAATTAATGTCTAACACGTGTCAATGTCCAATATTTCCATTGATGTGTCCAAGTTAGATGTAGCCTACCAGGAATAGCAAGAAATGAAAACGACACAATGAAATTGTTGAGGCTACATACTTTGAGAAGATGTAGTCACATGTCTCCTCCATCACTTTGGCGATCCCAAGGCGATCCACCTCAGTCATGGAGTAAACTTTGATACCCAGTAACTTCAGGATATGGCTGGAATGGGAGATATCTTTTTTTAGTCTTCGGTAAACAATTATGTAGTGCAAGGTCATGATAAGATAGTGTATGATACAGGGTGACAGCCAAAAACCTACTGCTCCTCTGGATCCACGTCTCTCAAGCCAATGTATACTATGTCTTTGGCCGATACGCATGGCTTGATCCAAGAGAAATTTGGCAGAACTGGAATCTAATCAAAGAAACAGAGACAGCAAGTCTGCATCCAGAACTGTAGCTCATGCCCATGTACAGAACCAGTCAAAAGTTTGGACACACCTACTCGTTCCAGGGTTTTTCTTTATTTCTACAAAAAAAAAATTACATTGTAGAATAATAGTGAAGACATAACACATATGGAATCATGTAGTAACCAAAACAGTGTTAAACAAATTACACAGATTCTTCAAAGTAGCCATCCTTTGCCTTGATGACAGCTTTGCACACTCTTAGCGTTCTCTCAACCAGCTTCATGAGGTAGTCACCTGGAATGTATTTCAATTAACAGGTGTGCCTTGTTAAAAGTTAATTTGTGGAATTTCTTTCCTTCTTAATGTGTTTGAGCCAATCAGTTGTGTTGTGACAAGGTAGGGCTATATTCTCTATACCACCCCTATTTGGCAAAAAGACCAAGTGCATATTATGGCAAGAACAGCTCAAATAAGCAAAGAGAAATGACAGTCAATCATTACTTTAAGACATGGTCAGTCAATGCAGAAAATGTCAAGAACTTTGAAAGTTTCTTCAAGTGCAGTCGAAACTGGCTCTCATGAGGACCGACACAGGAAAGGAAGACCCAGAGTTACCTCTGCTGCAGAGGATAAGTTCATTAGAGTTTCCCGCCTCAGAAATTGCAACCCAAATAAATGCTTCACAGAGTTCAAGTAACAGACACATCTCAACATCAACTGTTCAGAGGAGACCGTGTGAATCAGGCCTTCATGGTCGATTTTACTGCAAAGAACCCACTACCAAAGGACCAATAAGAAGAAGAGACTTGCTTGGGCCAAGAAACACGAGCAATGGACATGAAACCGTTGGAAATTTGTCCTTTGGTCTGATGAGTCCAAATTTTTTATTTTTGGTTCCAACTGCCGTGTCTTTGTGAGACACAGAATAGGTAAACGGATGATCTCTGCATGTCTGGTTCTCACCGTGAAGCCTGGAGGAGAAGATGTGATGGTGCTTTGCTGGTGACACTGTCTGTGATTTATGTAGAATTCAATGCACACTTAACCAGCATGGCTACCACAGCATTCTGCAGCGATACGCCATCCCATCTGGTTTGCGCTTAGTGGGGCTATCATTTAAAAAAAATTTTTTAAGAAAAAGCAGCCAACAAGTGCTCAGCATATATGGGAACTCCTTCAAGACTGTTGGAAAAGCATTCCAGGGGAAGCTGGTTGACAGAATGCCAAGAGTTTGCAAAGCTGTCATCAAGGCAAAGGGTGGCTACTTTGAAGAATTTTAAATATTACATTTTTATTTTATTTAAACTTTATTTAATTAGGCAAGTACATTAAGAACAAATTTTTATTTGCAATATTTAAATTTGTTTAACACTTTTTTGGTTACTACATGATTCCATATGTGTTATTTCATAGTTTTGATGTCTTCACTATTATTCTACAATGTACAAAATAGTAAAAATAAAGAAAAACCGTTGAATGACTAGATGTGTCCAAACTTTTGACTGGTACTATATATATATATATATATATATCACTGTCACCACCTAAAACGTAAACACAATTGATATGACTATTTTCCTTCAATTTTTTTAATTTCATAATACATTTTTTAGAAATTCATGATTCATGATGTGCACAGGAAGAGGAAGAGTCTCACGATAAACCCCCCCCCAAATAAAACAGACATTGCACAACTGTGTAAATACTGGTAATTGTGAATACCAAGGTATAACATTTACTGGTCAAACTTAATGATACAGTATTTGAAATATAAAAACTAGGGGATGCCTATGGGAAAAGAGGGAGAGATAGAGAAATCACCTTGGATTGCAGCTCGTGGATGAGGTAGGACATGGGCTGTCCGTGGATATTGCCTGTAGGGGAGGTCAGGGGTGTGTTGATGTCTGCATGGGCGTCCACCCATACCACACTGAGGTCCTTCTTAGCTGCTGCATGCCCCTGGATCGAGCCTATTGCCAAACTGGACACAGACCAAACTTGGAGTTAATTCCACATCACATTGTTAGGGAAAAACCCCTAACCCTCAATAATTGTAGGTGTATTTTGGCTGGTTGTTGATACTGGGCTCTTGCTCTACTACGGGTGAATATGAGAGACACGCACAGACATGTGACATACACACACACACACCTGTGGTCTCCTCCCAGCATCACACAGGTGTGTCCGTCACTTTTCACAACGTGGACGGCAGCAGAAAGACGTTGGTTGGCGCTGCCCACCGCTCTGGGTCTCTTCACATTGCCTATTGGCTCATCGTTGGCCACCTCCTCAAACGTCACGTTGCCATAGTCTTTGACCACACAGCCTGTGTAGGAGGGGATTTGGCAACCCAATTGACATAAGAAAACGCATTAGTCAATGCACCTACAGTCTTATGTTTAAACAAAATCAAGGCATGAGCTGTCAATGGATCACTTGGACAGAAAAGAAAAGTTGCAAACTCATGGCTCCGATGCAATAAGATGTCAATGGATTACCACAACGTTTATAATGGTCCATCCCTGTACATGTTCTAAACTAGTCCTTACCTCTGATCATACTGCCATTTGGTAATGTTAAAACTCATACTTTTTGCCAATATGCTAAATGTTAAATCCCCTCCATTTTACCAAAATGCTAAATGTTACATTCCCTCCATTAATAAACATTTCCAAATCCGATGCAAATTACCTTTCTCCTAGTTTAAATAAATGACTTTTGAAATACTTATTTTACTATGTCTGTTACTATGTTAGTGATTGCAAACTAAACATTTCACAATCAGATGCAAATGAGCTCTCTCCTAGTTCAAATAAATGACTTATGAAGTACTTATTTTAATATATCTGTTACTATGTTAGTGATTGAGGTGTCTCTGTCTGCAACCTGGTCTCAGAGAATTTTGTATTATTCAGTACGTAAATAATAGTATCACCATCTAAAATGATATATTTTGTTTCGTATGGTATGTATTCATTTTTCATGTCCTTCATCCATTTCATAAGATATGTTACGAATTTGCAAAACTTACAATATGTTAGAATTTGCAAAACATACAATATGTTACGAATTCTAATTTGTTGTGGCTAATGTTAGCTAGGCTAGGGGTTAGGGCTGGGGCTTAGAGTTAAGGTGAGGGTTAAGATGAGGAGTTAGGTTAAACAGTTAAGGTTAGGGGAAGGGTTAGCTAAAACGGTTAAGGTTAGGGTTAGGGGAAGGGTTAGCTAACATGCTAAGTCATTGCAAAGTAGACAAAAAGTTGTAAGTAGTTGAAAGGTTGCTAATTAGCTAAAATTGTCCATGGTGAGATTCAAACACGCAACTTTTGGGTTGCTATACATTCGCGTCATACGCCCATTCATCCACCCCGACCAACTACCCTCTTTCGTTTTTGCCTCAACTAACCTTCTGTCTTATGTAACCATACCAAACGTAACATATCGTACTAATTTGAGTATCGCGGATTTACCTTTACTACATTATGTCTAGTCTATGAGACCAGGCTGCTGTCTGCTATTCTCTCTGTAGGGCACACAGTCAGGCTAAGGATTGACAGGGCACTTGTCCTCAGAGTGCCGCAACAGTTGCTGCCGGTTTAATGAGTGAGAATGTTATCACTGGCATGCATACTGAATGCAGGAGGCTGCCATTGTCGTGACCCAAACACATACACACAAACATGGAAGGGGGAGTGATGCAAGGTCAAAAGAGCTAGGCCTATCAGATGCCTTCTCCTGTGTGATATGAATAAAACAGAGAGGGTGCTTTGGATGTCTCTGATCTCACGTGATCACACACATGGGCAGAGGAGGACACACCCCCACACACAGAGAGATTGATCCTGCTCACATGTTAATCCACTTTAATCACACAGATCCCCCTGTCACTCTTATGGTCATGGATTTCCCAATAAGACTTCCCACGACTAGACAGTTCAGTCTTACTGGTAGTCTTTCCGAAGGAAACTCCTGTCTGTGTTATGCTCTGGTCATGAGCTCAAGTTCAGGTGTATTTTTTTCCCAATAGGATTATTTCTGTAGCCTAGCCTATGTAATATCACTTATTCACATAGTTTGTTCAGAATTGCCCTGGAATTGAACTTGGTCATGGAAAATAAATCATGCCCTTAGCTTGTGTAAATGATGTTGCCATTTGACACCAGGTTTCAAACGGATCCCCAATATGTTAATGCTTTCATCTCAACACATCTGCCAGGCAAGTCGAAGAAAAGGTTGGAAGTCTGGTGACTTCCTCATAAGAGCTCAGACCACATAGTCATTTGATTAAATCAATAGCATACTGATGCAAATATTACAATTTGGGAATGTACAGGATAATTTCATTATTTCTCTCGGGAAACAAATACTTTGAATGGAAACAGATTCCCTGTACCGTACATTCTATGTTCGCACCATTTTATTCAGTTCGGATGTCTTAATTTCTGCACTGGAGCTACCTAGCTAGCCTATATCACAGAATGAGTGTAAAATCAATATCAGGACGTCACCTTGCGCTTTAAGCTTATCCACCAATCCGGCTGCGCGAATGAGGTCTGGTCCTTTCTCCACACCATCCCGCGGCTGCAGCAGATATATATTTATGGGACTGTGTAGGCCTATTACAGCAATACATTAAAATATATATATATTGCATATAACGGTAGTCTATTAAGCCCATTCGAATACCTATTAATAGCCTATAATAAAATATTGACTACTCACTTGTCCTTTTGAAAAAGGCGCTCCAATAATTCCAACTGAGTGATGACTTCGCTTATAAATTCTGAAGGCGAGTTGTAATCCTCCCGAGCTTTTCATAATGACCATTATCCTGTGTCGGGACACAGTGTTCAAGAGCACAGGGTTGGAGCGGCGCTGGAGCACTATCAAATTGTTTACTGAAATCAAAGGCACATCACCCGTGTGTGACGACACCAGCGTGAGCGTGGTACAGTAAATCCAACAGGGAGCCTATTGCCGCTCTTAACGGTCCACACGGCTAAAAGTTTCGGCACCGACCCAGCATCATCACATATAAGCGGCTTTATTGAACTAAATCTGCATAACTTATCTTTGCCTTGTATTTAGTATTTGATGTTGACGTTAGTGACAGCCTTAAAATGACATCCATAACAATAAAAGTAAAATAATCTTGTCATGGGCAGCAGTGGAATTCATAATAATTTGGAGTCATGTCTTTTGAGGTGTTTTCAATAGGGACAATTTAAATACAATTTTACTGGTGCTATACTTAAATGTGAATATTCCATAACATGGAATGACTCATAACAGATTCAGGTTCCTTCCTATTCAGCAGTAAGTAGTGCTGGATAAGCTTTCAAAAGCCTTTATTCAAATGTATTACAATGAAGAGTTAGTTTACAAATGTATTATTTCAAAATGTACATATTACATTGTCATACAATGTAACAAAACCAAGACTTAAAAAGTTCCCAGAAGTTTTTCATAACACCTTCCAAAAAGGGAAAAGACAACAGCGATAGCCTAACAAAATGAATACATTTTTGAATTCCCACAGGATACATTTTGGGCTGATCATTTCTTCTTACTGCTAGAGCGCCATCCTATATGTACCAGGTATCCAACTGACCAGAGATACATGCAAACAAAGGTTAACCTCCAGTGTCTCCCATCTTTATTTTGATTGTTGCACAGTTCTGAGAAACAGTTAATGTCTAAGCTGGGGGGGGGGGGGGGGGGGGGGGGGCTGAGGCTCAGCTTTCTGATAGGGGGACGTAGTGGGCTACGTGTCGATCTGGGCCCTTATATGGTGATGAAGAGGTGGAAGTGGGACGCAGGTTAGAAGTAACTCTGAAGAGGCTCTCCCAAGATGGTCTCCATCTCGTGGATCACCTTCTGTACTTGATGCTCCACCTCCTCGCATTCGTCTGTAACGGAGTAAAACACACACAGTGGTAAGCAGGGAAGTCACAAATTGGTGGCCATCGACCAAGTTCGCCAACTAGCCTAAAGACATCAATATTTACAGGGCCTTCAGAAAAGATTCATACCCCTTAATTTATTCCACATTTTTGTTGTTACAGCCTGAATTAAAAATGGCTTAATTGTTTCTCATCCATCTACACATAATAACCCCATCTTAAGGTGATGTTTGCAGATTTATTGAATATTAAATAAAGAAATCTCATTTACATAAGTTAGGGAAAGGGGATACACCTAGTCAGTTGCACAACTGAAAGCGTTCAAACAAAATGAGTGTTCCGCATTTAACCTAACCTCTCAGAGAAGTGTGAGGGGCTGCCTGAAAATCGACACCCACATCATTGGCACCCAGAAAGCAGTTGTTGTTGGGGGTTAACTGCTGTGCTCAAGGGCAGAACAACAGATTTTCACCTTGTCCGCTTGGGGATTCAAACCAGCGGCTTGTCGGTTACTGGCCCAACACTCTTAACCGCTAGGCTACCTGCCGCCCAAGTATTCACACACCAGATACCTTGTAGAAGCACCTTTGGTCTTGATTACAGCTTTGAGTCATCTTGGCTATGTCTGTATCAGCTTTGCACATCTGGATATTTTCTCCCTTGCAAATTTTCACAAGTTCTGTTAAATTAGATGGGGAGCGGCGGTGAACAGCAATCTTCAAGTCTTTCCACTGATTTTCTGGGCTTTGGCTGGACCACAAGGAGTTTCACATTGTTCTTCTGACGCCATTCCATATTGCTTTGGCTGTATGCTTGGGGTCATTTTCCTGTTGGAACATTAATCTATTGCCCCCCCCCCCCCCCGGTCTATGGTCATTTGCACGCTGAAGCAGGTTCTCAAAGATTTGCCTGTATTTGGCTCAATTCATTGTTCCCCTCCATCCTTACCAGTCTGCCCAGTCCCTGCTGATGAAAAGCATCCCCATAGCATGATGCTGCCACCACCATGCTTCACGGTAGGGATGGTGTTAGACGGGCGATGAGCTGTGCCTGGTTTTCTCCAAACATAGCGCTTTGCATTCAGGCCAAAGAGAAACATTGTCTCAACAGACCACAGAATCTTTTGCCTTATGCTCGGTCTTTCATGTGCCATTTGCAAACTGAAGGTGTACCGTCATGTGCCTTTTTCTTAGGAGTGGCTTCAGTCTGACCACTCTCCCATAAAGCCCAGATTGGTGAAGCGCTGTAAGACCGTTGTCCTTCTGGCAAGTTCTCCCACCTCAGCCAAGGAACTCTGTAGTTCTGTCAGAATAATCATTGGGTTCTTGGTCATCTCCCTGACCAAGGTCTTTCTTGCTCGGTTGCTCAGTTTTATCAGACGGCCAGCTCTACGCAGAGTCTGGGTAGTTCGACATTTTTTAAATTTCCCAATAATGGAAACCATTGTGCTCTTGGAAACTTTCAACACTTTAGAAATTGTTTTATACCCTTCCCAGATATAATTGTGATGATGCATACATCTCGAAGATCTATGGACAGTTCCTTGGACTTCATGGTATAGTTTCTGCTCTGACATGCACTGTCAACTGTGGAACCTTATATTGACAGGTGTGTTTCTTCCTATTTTATTTATATTTTTTTACCCCTTTTTCTCCCCAATTTTGTGGTTTCCAATTGGTAGTTACAGTCTTGTCCCATCGCTGCAACTTCCGTACGGACTCGGCAGAGGCAAAGGCCGAGAGCAGTGCGTCCTCTGAAACACGACCCAGCCAAGCCGCACTACTTCTTGACACAATGCTCGCTTAACCCGGAAGCCAGCCGCACCAATGTGCTGGAGGAAACGCCATACTGCCAAACCATATATTTATAAGCATCGCTCCTTTTTAGCTACAAGCAGAAAATAATTTGCTGAGGTACCGTTTGCTTTAAAAATGACAGAATATAATAAACAACCTCGAAGAGGTTTCCAGATATGCTTAAATAGAATGTACTCTGCTACAGAGGGGGGGGGGGGACAGACATGTCTCAAATATGCTAACATTACAGAAACATTGTAGTAGCAGAAAGAGAAAAGTGTGCTGAAAAAGAAGTGATGAGACAGTGAACCTACCCTCCATGAGTTCAGCCAGGAAGGGGATGGTCTCTGGTAGAAGGACCATGTAGTTCTCCCTCAGCTTAGAAGCCAGCTCCAGCAGCATCAGCAGGGCAGAGAAACGCACCTGATGGGGGGGAACAACAGGCCTTTATTTCAGTCACTGGATGATCACTCGTGGTCCTGGAGAGCTGCAGGTGGGCAGGGTTTTTGAGCTGACCCAGCACTAACACACCAGCTAACTACAGTCTTAATGATTACTTGAATCCCATGTCTGTTGGTTCTAGGTTGGAAATCCAATCCAACTTCTTCACACTTCTCAAACGCCTCACCTTGGAAGAGCTGTGTCGCGTCTTCAGCAGGACCTGGTAGTTGAGGGTCTTCCACAGAGTGTCGTCACCCACGGCAACGCAGAACTGGCCCACGCACGGCACCAGGTGCTTGGTGACTCTGGCCTGGTAAACCTCCTCTCCACCCAGGGTGTTCTCCAACTACACACAGACAGGCAGACATTTATACACCACTGCTATAGGGGAGAACAGGGGACCACAAGAATAGGGCATAAGGAAAAGGCAAACGGCATCCATATTAGGAAGTCCCTCAGTTGTAAAGCTTGCCATTTCTGTGGATGAATCCTTTGTTATAGTGATGTGAGAGGGGTGAGGCTGACCTGATCGACCAGAGGGGTCATGAGGGAGTCGGCTCTCTCCTTGCTGACGAAACGCTGCGTGTCGTACAGGCAGATCTTATGGAGGCAGTCCAGTATGTACTCCAGCAGCAGGCAACGCTTCTCAATGCTGTGCTCCGTGTCAAAGAAGGCTTCATCTGAATGAGGGAAGGAGTGGATTAAAGGAGGGAAAACAAGCAAAAGACTTCCAAATACTTCCCGGAGTGCCTTGCGTTAATCATTCACGTGACTCGAAACCAGAAGTGAACCAGAAATGGGCAAATTCCCATCAAACACGACCTTGTTTTCCAGCAAAGCCAAACTAATCCAGACACTTCATCTTAGATTCATAGACTATATATATATATAAATAAGAGAGAGTGAGAGGACCCACCTGTCTTTGTTAGGTTGGTCTGACGGAGCAGGTCAGAGAAGGGCTTGACCAGGTGACCGGCAAACAGGACAAAGAGCCCCTTGAGCCTGTCTGCGATGCTGTCCGACAGGCGGTAGAAGGTCAGCAGGCGGTCCTTGGCTACGCTCTCAGTCTTGCACCAATCAAAGAGCTGCATGGGCATAAACACAGTTAAGCACCATGACTCTTCAAGTGATTACATTTGGACTAATACTGGGAGATAAGTGTGCTTTGGGAATTAGGGTACCATCTCATTCAAAAAAAACAAGGAACACACAAAACAACTGAAGTAGGACAGCGTCGATTCTCAAGAAATGACGCTTACTCTGAAGAACAGGGGCCTGAAGGTGACTTCAGATAGCTTCATAACCATGGCCAGGAGACAGTCGATCACATAGCCCTCAATCTCCTTGGTCTTCTCCAGATCACCCTGCAGACAAAAACAAAGAATTTAGCGAGTGTCATTCAAACCGTTATGAGTGCAACAGAGAGAGAGAGACATACATGGCAGTGTTGGGCCCGGAAGTCCAGCGCAATTAGGAAGAAGGACGTAAGCTCTGATTGGTGGGAGGTCAGCTGATCCTTCTCCATGTGACCAATGTGCTCCTTCAAGATGCTCATCAGGGGACCCAGCCGGCTCTGTGAAAATGAAAGGAGAAACACTCAATGCTTGACCACACAATATGAACATTATTTATTTCCTCACATATCACAGGTAATTCACCACCTACCTGTTTGGAGTTCACCATCTTGCTGTAGCATTTGGTGAGGGTGGGCAGCAGGACCCTGGGGGGCACCTTGGTGGCCACAGTGGTACTGAGGGAGGCCAGTCGCATGGCCAGCTGTGGGGTGGTGGTGGCCTTCTTTGCCACCCGCGTCAGTCGAGCCACCTGGGGGACACGTTACATCATTTCAGTATGACAGGGTCCCATTCGATGTAGTATATGTTTACTATGCGTTTATTATGTTAGAAACCAGATGAACGTTTGTGTATCGGAATAGTAGAAGTTACCTGAAGCAGTGTGTCCTGCAGGTAGGGACTGATGAAGTGAGGCAGGGTCTCAGTGACGCGGTGCAGAGCTGTGACGGCACTCAACATGTAGAGCTCATTAGACAACACCTCCTTTCTCTCGGTTAGAGACAGCAGCACCGCCGGCATCAGCCTGACACCACAAAGAGGGGACTCGAGTCAAACTTCTGACACCACATTAGTGACAGTTGACCTAAGTTATACTGTTTGTATATATTTGTGTACTATAAAAGTGTTCATAGGAAAATATTAAAATATGAGTAATTGATTGAACAAATGCACTGGTCTGTGAACTACGCTGCCCGTATCTACTGTGGACACAGAAGCGTAGACTGTGTACCTGGGCAGCTGTGGGATGGCCAGGGCCTTCAGAGTGCTGGCAACCTCAGCGATACAAAGTAGGGCACTGCCCATCACGTTCTTCTCCTCCTCTGGTGACACCACTATCTCCACGACCCGGTTTAGCACCGGTACAAATGCCTCCTTATGGTCCGAGCCAAAACTGCGGCACAGCAGCTTGAGGCTGTAGAGGGCTGTCTGCCTGTTGATGGCCAGCTCCTCCTCCATGACTTTGACCTTGCCGTGACCACGTCCCACAATTGCCAGCAGGTCGCCTGTCAGGTCCAGAAGCACTGTCACCTGGGACGAGAGGTCAAAGGTCAGGACTACCCCCAACTACGCAAAACATACACACACAGAATATCCCCAGTCTGTGTACTAACCTGCTCCTCCTGCCACTGGGTTTTCTGCTGCAGCTTGTTGTTGAGCAGCTCCATAGCCTTCCGCCTCACAGACGGCAGTTGGTTACCCATCAGGCCTCGCATCACCGTGATGAACGTATCCGTGGGCAACAGGGCGTTCACCTGCCGATCAAAACACAGAAAAAAATAAATGTAGGACCTCACAGTGGAAACCTGGCTGTTTTTTTTCTTAATATTGTAACAACCGTGGTTTGCCTTTATTTTCTATGACTGAGTAGAGTACACATCTTTCCATCTCTGTGGCAGACTTACTTTGTCCAGGACATCGTAGGCCTTATTGAGGAGAGCTCTCCAGAACTTGCCAGTTGGTTTGTCAGTGTTCTCCTCCACACAGCGAGCCACAGTGTGGATGTAGCAAAGGATCTCCTCCAGAAGACTAAACAGGACGACAGAACAACATTATGATACAGGGATCATTTATAACATTTTAAGATGTGCTTTTTTATCTTACAGTCAAACAAATTGAAAACACAATTTAAACATTTTTTTTTTTTTAAATCACCAATTCCTTGCGCCACATGGTTGGTTAGTCTAAATAAGCCTCACCTTTGCTGTAGCTTCTGCAGTGAATCCTCCACGATGTCACCGCACGCCGCAATCTGGAAGACACACACACACATTTAACAAAGTACACTGATACATGACAGACGTTAAACTTGGGTTACATAGCCTTTTCCCAGATCTGCTTTTGCTGTCTTGCCAATGGTGTCAACTCGATCTTGCTAATAGTATTGGCAAGAAGGCACAAACAAATCCGGGAACCAGGCTACAGTTATATTACCATTCCCACAAAGCTGCCGGCAGCCAAGAGTTGGGCCATGAAGGAGACCGAGAGGAACTTGAAGTGGCGCAGCTCTTTGCTGCTGTGGGCCTCCATGCTGAAGATCAGCTCCTCTGCCGTCTCCTTCCCGGCTCCCCTGCCACGTGTTGGCCTCTTCACAGGTCCTGCACAAAACAAAAATGGAGTACGGTGTAAAAACAATAAAACCGGTCCCTAAAGAGCATCGGTCTTGATGTTAGCTTTGTTACACAGCACTCCCAGCCTTCACAACAGACTGTTTGATGTTAGCTTTGTTACACAGCACTCCCAGCCTTCCCAACAGACTGTTTGATGTTAGCTTTGTTACACAGCACTCCCAGCCTTCACAACAGACTGTTTGATGTTAGCTTTGTTACACAGCACTCCCAGCCTTCACAACAGACTGTTTGATGTTAGCTTTGTTACACAGCACTCCCAGCCTTCACAACAGACTGTTTGATGTTAGCTTTGTTACACAGCACTCCCAGCCTTCACAACAGACTGTTTGATGTTAGCTTTGTTACACAGCACTCCCAGCCTTCACAACAGACTGTTTGATGTTAGCTTTGTTACACAGCACTCCCAGCCTTCACAACAGACTGTTTGTTGAGTTTCTCACCGTCGTCTTTGTCCTGCGGCAGCGCCATGAGATACTTCAGGATCTTTATGAGAGAGACGAGCTGTTCCTCCACCTCAAACTCACAGCACACTGAGATCCAGAACTCCACGTCCCTCTCCAACGCAGCATCCTGAGAAGAGACGGACAAACATGGCGGCTTAGAGCGTTCCTTGAAGATTTTGCGCGTAAAACCCAGAGCAAATTCCCAAGACACTCGTCAACAGAGGCCATAGACATACCTTCTAAAAACACGTGTGCGCACCTTTTTAAGTAGTATATCCCATTGCGTTGATATTTCAGTCAAGCTTTTCTCACGGCCTACCTTATCTGTGGCGTTGGTCTGGGTAGCGTGCTGCTTGAACAGGAGCAGCAGTAGGACCCAGAGGAAGCGGGAAGGCCCCAGGGTGGTCATCAGCTGGGACAGGATGGGCAGGCGGCGGTGCTCGGGCACGTGGGGCAGCGCGTCGGCGAACACGTGCACGATGCGCGTCACCACCGCCTCCATGTGAGCGGTTGACTCGCCGTCGCCACTCTCGTTGGCCTAGAAACAAGCAAAACAGACATGTGTTTTTCTGAAAATTGGGAAGTAGAGAGAAACTCAGCAACCATGCCAAACCAGTGTGCAGGTTGCTCACACAACACTTAAAGCTTTTGCATCCTTTAAAAAGAGACAACTGACGTCATAGCCCCTGTGATGAATGTCCTAGAGCTGAAATAACCAAGAGCCACTGACACGCGGCCCCCAGCTTTGGATCTCTAGTTTGATCTAGCATCCTTTCTTGTCCCAGAAGCTAACATTAGCAACTAGGGGGTTTACAAGAATGCACAAGATATTTATTTTTGATTGGCATTTACCACCCACATCTCCAGTGTTCATGTAATGCCAACCAAAACAACAAATTAGGTATTATTCACATTCATAGCATATTAGATGAGTGAAAGTGAGACAATGGCCAGGCCAAAGCGATCCTACGTCACTGACCGCTTGTTGGTGGACTCACCTTGATGAGGGCAGGGATGACCGTCCGGACGGTCTTGTTGATGACCTGAAAGCTGTAGGTGTCGTCCAGACGCATGATGTTGGAGCCCATGAAGGTGAAGATGGGCATGATGTTGTGCAGGACTTTCTCCTGGGAAAGAATAGAAGGTGGGGGGGGGGGGGTCAAAGGTAATTGGAAACACACGTTAGATTGGAAACAATTTCTGATGGTTTACAGACGGCTCTGTGATGGTTGCGAGATGGTTCTTCGAGAGATTCATTCCGTGACGGCTGAGAAATGGTTGTGTGACAATTGAGATATGGTTGTGTGACGAACGAGAGACTGCCTTTGAGATGGCTGAGAGATGACTGTGTACAGCACTCACAGGGAAGATGCCAGCCACGTTTCCCAGAAGGAGCAGGGCATGATGGTGGGTCTGGGGCATGTCGGACATCCTCACACACTGCACCACAACCTCCACGTTGAACTTGTCCTCATCCAGCACATCTGAGTGTGGAGGACAAACATAGTCAGTCACACACACACACATTTTAGAAAAGCATGAAGGGTGCCTCTGGGCAATTTTTTTTTTTTGTCTTTTAGTATTTAGTCTTCTCACCTTTGCTGACGGGTCCTCCGTCAGGGGAGAGCTTCTGGCAGACGTTGAGCAGGCAGCCGAGGATAAGCTGCTTGATGTACTCTAGGTTACCTCGCTCCACGGTGGACGTCTCCAGACACCTGAGTGGCCAGAGAAGAACAACGTGTTTTTGCAGCGCATACTAAATAGTGCACTGGTGTAGATAAGAGGTTGGCCTTGGTCAGGCTGAGGCTCAGAGAGTGTGCAGCTGGTTGTACCTGGAGAGCAGGCTGAAGAGAGCGGGCACCAGCGTCTGTGGCCTCTTCAGCTTCTTCTTGTGCTGCAGCAGCTCCAGGATGAGAGTCACCCTCTGCCAGGACACGGCGCCCTCTATTGGCACTGCCTGAGGAGTGTCCTGGGCCTTCCTATATAAAGCACAGAAACACAGTGGCTCAAGTCAAGTCCATCATAGTGGCTCCA
The DNA here is from genome assembly GCF_029448725.1 of Salvelinus fontinalis. NCBI lineage: Eukaryota > Metazoa > Chordata > Actinopteri > Salmoniformes > Salmonidae > Salvelinus > Salvelinus fontinalis. The sequence goes on from NC_074694.1 coordinate 37,762,811, forward strand.
GGTCAAATTGCATTGTAACCAATGAGGTTATTGAATCTAGTCTACGGCTTATTGTAATCAAATGTAGGCCAGTTTAGAGTAGATGTTCCTCACCTCTGCAGCATCTTGCTCCTGCGGGTCTGCTGTACTGACACGGTGACTTTGGGCTTCTCTGCTGGGGCTAGCTCGTTAGCCACTAGCTCGCCGTCCACAGCAATCTACAGTGAGAGGATAGCGTTAGCATCTTGTGTGGTGGTAGTGAATGATGGCTTCCCTGTAGATACAGTATGCATAGGTTCCTCCTCACCCCTTTAAAGACACTGCTGATGGTCTGGGCACAGACAGGACTCGTGCTCTCCACCAGCAAGTCAAACATCACCCCCAGGAGCCTCTGCTGGACCTTCTCATCTCCGAGGGCTGAGTAGAACGCCTTGGTGATCTGAGAACGAACAGGGTCATGTTCAGTAGGAGCAAACACTATGAAAAGGTAGATGGAAAATTATTGTTGTCATTGGAGAAGTTTCAAAACTTTTAAATGTTTTGTGCCCACTGAAGATGACCCAGGCAATCGGCCAGCATTTTGACAGCACAGAAATGAGTAGCATGCAGCCTTTGCATCCTCCCAGAGTATGATCGTATGGATCTCAGTCAGGGAGCGCCGTGCTGCTACAGTAGCGTACCTGTTCCAGGGCGATGATCTGAAAGCAGGGGATATCAGGGTAGGGCTTAGACACCGCGCCCAGGGCCTTGATGAAGAGCTCCAGACAGTCCTGGTCCTTCACCAGGAGGGGGGCTGCCTGCTCGTTGTACTTCCCCAGGACCAGCTGCATGAGCAGGGCCTCGTCCTTTAGGACAGTGGGGTTCTCCGGCCCGCTCTGCTCCAGCAGGCGCTCCAGGACAGGCATTAGGACAGACAACACAGACTAAGAGGAGAAAGAGACAGGGATATAAAATATGGCTTTACAAAAACTCAAATGCCCAGATAAGAGTTTTCATATAAAAAGAGGCTTCAGAGTTGCTCCTAATCCGGTCACATCATCGTCAGGAATTAGGTTTCACATTCCATCAAGGTCTTCTTAAATTTCTGTTGTCATTCCCTGTCCACTCACCTCTCCATTGACTTCTCCCAGAGCCCTCAGTATGGTCTTGGCAGTGTAGGCAGGGCAGTTGGCCACCTGGACACCCAGCAGCAGCTCCTCCAACCCCACCAGCAGCTTCTTGTCCCGGGCCTTGCCTTTCCCTGTCCCCGTTACAGCCTCCTCATAGAGCTTCCCCAGGGCCTAGAGAAAAACCCATTTGGATAGTGTGTGTATAATAACATTTACTGTGAATATAAAATTAAATAAATGTGCGTGAGTGTGTATTATTTATATTTGATACACAACGTTTTATTGAGGATACAAATGATGCATGTGTGTGCGCATCTCTCACCTGGCTGAGGTGAGTTGGGCCAGTGGTGAGCTCCTCGGTGGTCTTCAGCAGCCTGTCTATGATGGGGTGGAAGGGAGAGCTATCCACCTGGGCTAGTGTCTGTAGGGTGGCTGTGGCTGCCCTCCTCACCTCACGGACAGGGGAGCTCAGACAGGCCAGCAGGGACAGCACAACTATAGAGGGAAAACCATATTTAGAACTTTGTTACTAATACAGGTATCCCTCGTTTATCGCGGGGGTTACGTTCCGAAAATGACCCGCGATAAGTGAAATCCGCGAAATAGATTTTTTTTTTTTTTTTTTTTACAATTAGCAACTATTACATGTATACAAATACAGTGACTCACGTGTAGGCCGTTTCACTGCTCTTCAGAGCGTTTCGTCGACATTATGGGTTTAGGAGATGTTCGAAATTACAAGATAATTTGGCCAACTTAATGTAAATTTGCCAAGCTGTTTTATGTACGTACACATAACTGCACGAGACGACAAAATGATAGCACAATTCGTAGCATGTTTTGATACAAGAAGCGGGAGTGAGTTTTTAGCGAATCAGAATGCAGAGCAGAATGCACCAAAAAAAAAAAAAAAATGCATTATGAAAATCCGCGAAATAGCGAATCCGCGATAAGTGAACCACGAAGTGGCGAGGGATCACTGTACACCATCACTACTCAATCCATTTGCTTGTTACTCCACTAATACCTTCTCCGTTGTCCTACCAGGGTGTGATTGTTAAGACGTGGGTTTTTATTACACGGTCATAAAAAGAGCAGGCAATAAGCTTTAATACACAACAATGCAGTAGGAACAGTTCTCACCCCAGACAACTTATGGTAATTTCAGACTACGCCAAACTCTACATCAAATACAATTATCCAGGCTACCTGGTGATGAGCCTGATGCCAGCAGTGTGAGGGTCTTCCCTGGCTGGGCGCTGAGGAGGGCTCTGCCCACATAGAGGGCCTGGGTTTGCAAAATGGCATTGACCTTACAGTCCAGCTGGTCTCCTAGGTTACTGCCGTAGCCCCACACCAGACTCAGGAACTTGAAGAGCTCCATGGGATCACTCAGGTGGACCTGGCACAAATGGAGGGGTTTGAGAAATAGAATAATGTGGACAGAGTGAGGCGGGTGACAGTAAAACAGGATATTTCCTTGTCTTACCTACGTTCACAAAAACATTACCTTACATTTGAATGATTAAATAAGGGTTCAATTGTAGCCTCCTTAGAGGAATGCTGGACTTTCCCTCGAGTGAAGCGATGCGCCAACGAGTGGAGATGAAACATCGGTCTGTGCACTGAAATCCATTGTGCAACATATCAAGATTCAGTACCTGAAAGAGCAGCTTCATCAGGGCCCTGAAGCTGGCTGCCATGTGCCCCTGGCCTGCCCCTGTGATGAGGATGTCAAACAGGTGACACAGCAACCGGAGGTAGCAGCAAGTGTTGGTGTCCAGTTTCTCTGGGTTCCACCATGTCTCACCTGACAGGCAACACAGACAGGAAGCAAGCAGTCTCTCAGCCTCTTTCCTTTTAACTCAGTGTGTGACCAAGTGGCTAAAATAATTGGTGATAGCAGAGTCTTAAACATAATGAAAAACAATATGTAGCCAATTGTTATTTTTTTTTTTTTTTAACACTGCTGCTACTCGCTGTTTGTTATCTATGCATAGTCACTTTACACCTACCTACATGTACATATTACCTCAACTAACCTGTATCAGCACACATTGACAGTATCCCCTTGTATTTAGCCTCGTTATTTTATTGTCTTACTTAAAAAAATATATATATTTTTTAACTTGTTTATTTAGTAATTTATTTAGTAAATATACTCTATTTTCTTAAAACTGCATTGTTGGTTAAGGGCTTGTATGTAAGCATTTCACAGTAAGGTCTAAACCTGTTGTATTCGGCGCATGTGACAAATAAAATTGGATTTGATCGACTTACCTTTGAAGGAAGTGTCATGGCACTTCAGGGTGGATATGAGCCCTCTGAGCAGTGACACCAGCAGCACAGCATACTCTGTATCCATGCTCTGCCCTGCCCGGAGCCTCTGCAGGTACTCTCCCAGCCCCTCAGAGAAGGAGAGAGACACATCCTCCTGCTGCTGGCAACACAACAGAAGAAAATAAGGTAAACCATTTCATACAGACTTCAACAGTCCAGAAAAGTATAGAGCAGGTAAAGGAATCGCAGGATAAAAAAATAAATAATTACAAAGACAGAAAGTAAATATCACAATAGACCTCTGTCATTTATGTAGTTGTACAAACTGCCACTCCCTCTCACCGTAGGCATGTCTTTCTGGGTGAGTTCCAGTATCGCAGGCTCCAGCAGGGAGTAGACACTCTGGGCTGTGTGGAGGTGCTGGGTCTCACTCATGTCCCCCAGGCTCTGCAGTAAGGTCTGGCTCAGCACCACGAACGCAGCCCTCTCCCTCAGGCTGCCCCGCTGGACTGCTACCACCCCAGCCAGCTTCTCCAGCTAGCAGACATGCAAATTAGGTGAAGGGTGAGTTGTTTTACTCGGGACCCTTTCACATTCAACCCAACAAGTTAATCTAAATCCCTAGTGCCTAACCTAGTTAGCAAAGCGCTCTAAAATCACTAGATCAGTGTTAAGGAAAGGAACACCGTTTTGTTTTCATTGCACTCGGAATTCAATTGAACTTGACTTAGAAAGACCTTCAAATGTTCACTAATCCACTCACAGCAATGCGTTTGGAAAAGGGGTCCATGTTAGACAGGTTCTTGGTCAGTGTTGAGATGAGATGCTGGTTGGCCAACCCAATGAAGTCCGGCTGAGAACTCCTCTCCACCACGGCCTTGAGCGCTGGAGAGCAGAGGGGAGAGATAGGAAGTAGTTACAGTGCTGGCCCAATATATTGGCACCCTCCCACTTTTCTTAAATAATTTCTTCTAAAATAAGTTTTTAGCTCTCGCCATAGGTTTTTGATGCGATTCAGATCTGGACTCTTTGCTGGCCACTCCAGAACTTCTTGAAACATTCCTGAGTACTGGTTGATGCGTGTTTGAGGTCGTCCTGCTGGAAGACCCACAACCTTCAATGGAGATAAGCTGATATGTATTGCCAAAGAGCTCTTTGTTTCATTGGTTCACAGAACATTTCCCCCAGGACTTAAGCTCATTTGCGTGGGTTTTTTAAGAAGTTCAAATCAGGCTTTCTTGGGTCTCCTTCAACAGTGGGTTCTTCCTTTGTTTATCGGCAACCAAATGAAGCATTCAAACACCCTTTCTACAATCAAACATAGGGAAGATTCAATAATGCTGCAGGGCTGCTTTGCTCCCTCTGGTACTGGGGGCCTTGAATGTGTGCAAGACATCATGAAATCAAAAGATTAATAAGGTGTTTTGTTGTGCAATGTTGAACCTAAGTGTCCAAAGACTGTGTCTCTGTTGAAGGCTGTGGGTCTTCCACCAGAACAACCCTAAACACACATCAAAAGCACATTGGACTGGTTCAAGAAACCCTGGACTGTTCTGGAAGGGCCAACAAAGAGTCCAGATCTGAATCACATCCATACTCTGTGGCAAGTGCTGAAAATCACAGTTGGTGGAGGGAACCCCTCAAACATTGAACAATAAGGGCAGTTTGCTGCTGTAGAGTGGGCCAAATTGCCAGTAGAAAGGTGCAGCAAACTCAATTGATGGCTTCAAGAAGCATTTGTTGCCAGTTATCTTGGTCAAAGGCTGTGCAACAAAGTACTAGCTCCGGGATGCCAATAATTTTGTCCATGCCATTTATCTTCATTTTCTAAATAAAAATTATAAACTCTAGTTCACAAAAATAAAATTGGTTCCGCAATGTTGAAAATCTAATAACGAGGCGTGGAGACCAATATTTTTTTCTCAATTTAAACTTATTTAAGAAGAAATAGGGAATTATTTAAGACAAAAGTGCAAGGGTGCCAATATATTTGGCTGGCACTGTATAGTACACATACCTTCTTATTCTTTGGAAGTGGACAATCCTAACGATCAGAATTTTGATTTAGATTAGTAGCGTCAAGCTAGAGTATACAGGTATATATGATCCCTCTATTTACCAAAGTACCCTCCTCAGTAAAGCGTTTGCAAGTGTTCTCAAAAACTAAAAAATGACATTTATTGTGAAACCATTTCCCAATGCGTTTACCATAGGCCCAGCCCTGAGTGAGGTTGTGCTGGGATATGATGGTGGACTGGGCCACACAGGTGGCCAGCTGGAGGTCTGGGGAGTCGGGCAGGGCCGAGGTGACCACAAGAAAGGGCAAAAGACCCCAGACGACACAAGTCTTAAGGTCAGAGTTCCCTTCAACCAGTCTGGGTTCATCCAGAACCCTCACTGCCTGCTTCAACACTGGACACCTATGAGGAAGCACATGGAAGCATTTCAATATCACACTACGAATCTGGAGCTATTTGGGGAATTGATGTGCATTTCAAAGGACTGAAAACAGCATTAACCAGTTTCCAGCATTTGAGAGGTCTACACGTTGTAGCAGTGAGAGGAGACATGACACAGTGTCCTCTGGATCCAGGCGATCAACGTAGAGCTGTGGAGGGAAATACGATAAGTTAGGTTTAATCACTAGTCGATTCCCAATATGAATGTACTTGAAAGTCTCATCTTCCAGCCAGTCACCTCCAGGGCCTTCAAGGTTGCAGCCACCACCTCTGGGATGTCATCCTTCATACGCTCCAGCAGAGCCTCCTTCAGGAAGGCCTGGTCAAAACCCCCCTGTCCTGAGGTGACAATGCCCATCAGGTGTTCCACAGCCATGTGCCTCACAGAGGGGAGCGGGTGCTTCAGGCTCAACATGAGGGAGGTGTCAGAGTCCCCGAGGATCTGTAGCAAAGAATAAAGAAAAAAGGAAAAACAGACAGCGGAGTGTAAGAAAACAAAATGACACAGAATGGCTTTGAGGACGTTGAGCTGATCTACTAGATCTCTGCCCAAGTACAGCCTTCACCCAGAACCTTCTAAGCCAGGGCGCCGCTGCCTACCTGGTACTTGCCACTGCTCATGGACAGGGAGATGAATTGGTGGAAGAGGTTCTTGTCCTCTGCGCTAGAGAGGTCACTCACATGGCCCTCCAGGACTATGTACAGAGCACCTGGGTACCTGCAACAACAGACATGTCAGTGTAATGAATATACACACACAATGGAATGGGAAAGAAAGGGGACACAAGTGTGGATACTGTGGTTCAGCAGCTGAGAGAATAACTACAGTTTGGCTACTACCAATTGAAAGGGAAGCAATTGCAACAGTGATGTAAGTAGCACCCAATGAATGCCAGTGTTAAAGAGAAAAGGCCCAACTTACTTTGACTCGAACAGTCGGACTAATGGCAGCAAGCGCTGGTTGAGGGCAGTGACACCCTCAGCAGAGAGCCGACTCTGGGAGAGGTATTCCTCAAGTAGCATCTTTGCTACTGTGTTATCAAGACCACCAGACAGTGGAAGGTCTTGAAGGACAGACTCAAACAGGTTCCCATGGCGGCTGCTCTCTGAGGGCTCCTCAGTCTCCATCTCATCTATTACAAACAAGACAACACTTTTATCTTTCATATTTTTGTATTTATTTTTTATTTTACCGTTATTTTACCAGGTAAGTTGACTGAGAACACGTTCTCATTTGCAGCAACGACCTGGGGAATAGTTACAGGGGAGAGGAGGGGGATGAATGAGCCAATTGTAAACTGGGGATTATTAGGTGACCATGATGGTTTGAGGGCCAGATTGGGAATTTAGCCAGGACACCGGGGTTAACCCCCTACTCTTACGATAAGTGCCATGGGATCTTTAATGACCTCAGAGAGTCATGACACCTGTTTAACGTCCCATCCGAAAGACGGCACCCTACACAGGGCAGTGTCCCCAATCACTGCCCTGGGGCATTGGGATATTTTTTAGACCAGAGGAAAGAGTGCCTCCTACTGGCCCTCCAACACCACTTCCAGCAGCATCTGGTCTCCCATCCAGGGACTGACCAGGACCAACCCTGCTTAGCTTCAGAAGCAAGCCAGCAGTGGTATGCAGGGTGGTATATTAAAGGGATTCAATGCCAATATACATAAGCATCCAGGTTAAAAAACAAAGAGTCAGATGCAGGTATACACTGCTACTCACCAGTGCCGGTGGTAACGACAGCATGAACCAGGTGAGGCAGCAGGTAGCGCAATAAGGGACTGATGTCATGAACTGCAGCCATTGCCTGGAGGGAGGGGACCAAGGAAGTCACAGCACACAGCTGGCCAAAGGATCTAAAGGAGAATTTTTAAATAAAACACAGAGAATGCCAATTAAGAAACACCAAACAATCCTAAGATGCCCTAAAATGACACACACTCAAAGTGATGAAATAGTTTCAAAAAGTAACATTCTTCCTATTCCACTTCTTCACTCACTTTGGGCCGACAGTGCCCTCCTTCTGGTTCTGCAGGAGGACAATGAGGCAGCCCAGGCCCTCTTTGGGCAGCACAGGCTCCTTGCACAGTGACTTGCTGATCTGCAGTGCCAGGATGTCCACCAGCTGGGCCTCCATCACCACCTTCACAGCCAGCTGGCACACTATCATGTAGGTGGCAGCCTTGTAGTCTGTCAAAGAGGACTTCAGACCCTGGAGACACAAAGGAAATGGTCAGCATGAGCTGAACAGTGTCCTCATGGTTTATTCCTTAACTTCAATAAAAAAAGTTTTTGTATCGGTGTCAACGCCTCTAAATAGAATGGTTTCTTATGAAGCTTAAATGCAGTATCTAACCTTCTGAACATAAGGCAGCAGCTTGGATATGATTGTGTCAGAGACTTTCTCCACAGCATCCAAAGCCGGTACAATAGTGGAGGCATAAAAAGAGAAAATCACTCGAAGCTGGGCACAGTTGCCAGAATGTCCTGAATATCCCTGCAAAAAAAGAAGACCAACAAAAACAGGTCAAGATCAGGCACTGTGCTTGATACCTGAGCATACATACAAGCTATATTGAGGTATAAGGCAGTGTATTTGGTTTACCTTGATTGACTTCGTGACCAGGGTGCAGATGAAATCCATGAAGCCCAAGTCTTTGTAACAGTGAGTGATTAGGGTTCCTCTGGCCAAAGGAACTCCTGGTTTCTGTAAGGAAATCAACACATTGATCATTGATGACATGCTGTTTATAATGAAAAGTAACAACAAAATATATCTACTTCCAGTAGTTGTTATGCTCATAAATCATAGCTAGCTTCTATAGCAATTACCTGAAGCCCCTCGAGCCAATTCCATCGGTTAGTGGGGTCTTTTAACCTAAAGAGCTGAATGACTCTGACAAACACTTTAGTCTCGTGATATGGCAAGGCACAGGCAAGCAGTGTGTCCACATTGTACAGGTGGATGTGGAACCTGAAAGGATGACATAGAATAACAACCAATATTAACACAATGTCAATAAAACAAATTCAATATGAATAGGCTAGATACAGTGAGGCAATGTAAACAGCAACTTAGACACATTTTCCTTAAAATGTAAACATAACACTTGATTGAGGGGATATCCTGTAGATAGAAAAATGGGGGGGGGGGGGGGGGGCACCTGTGTACAAGCCACTCGATGCACTTCTGGGCAGGCTTGAGTAGAAAATATGGGGAAAGCCGTGTAAGAAACAGGGAGATGCCTTCGTCCAGTTTCTTGTTGACCTCCTTGGACTGGACACTGCGCTCCATGCCCACTGAGGCTTGGCTGAAGAGTGTCTCCTGGAACTCACTGAATGCAGGCTCGATGCCCAGGAGTTCCTCGAGCCCTGTGCATCCTAAAATGCAAGAGAAAAGAGATAGTCAGGAAGAGCAGCTGAGAAGTTTAAACAGTAGTCATTTAGAAGACAACATGCTGCAACAGTGAAGTCAAGACTGTCATCAGGAAGACCAATGTCAAACATACCAAGTGCAAAGAAGGTGCTTCTATCCATACTGGAAGCATCTTTAGGGTCAAACAGTAGGGATGCAACCTCCCGACGAGTGAGCAGATTGGGGTCATTTTGAGGCAAGGCCAGGCGTTTCAACTGGTGGGCTAAAGATGTCATTGTGTCAGGTTCTCAAGATCTGTTGGGAAAGGCAATCATTATAACGTTACCTTAGACATTGTACTGCATATTTCTAGTACTAGTTAGCTAACGTTGGCTAACCAAAAATTCGTATCTGTGGCCAAACTGTTAGCTAGCATTTTTTTTTGCCGGCTGCTAGCCCATAGTTCATAAACGTCCAGCTTTAACACCCGAAGCTATGCGCTACTACATTACTAGGGTCATTATTTTGTGGATTTAAAAACACAACATAAGATAGATATCAAACATTAATATTGTAGAGTTAGTTGTTACGGTACCTCTGATTCGCACTCCTACTTTCCCACACGTGCGTTTTCTCTGACCTCTCTGATGGTATTCAAATCCGGTTCATGACATGTATTTCAAAATAAAGTGGCCAAACAGCCCTTTTCTATTTTTTTCAGTAAAAAAAATATATGCTGTATTCAATGCAGTGAAATTACACAGCAGTCGTTTTAGAGAGTTAAAATAACATAAAAAGCCTTTGTCAGTGATAAGAAAGCGAAAGCCCTCTGTTCAACTCCAGTCCACAGGGAGCCGGCAAAGCACCAGTGAAGTGTGTTTACCGCCGGCATAAAAGAGAAGAAGATATACGTTTACGTCACCGTTGACCGCGAAGGAGAGGACTGTTGTCCATACTCGTGTGATATTTAATTTTCGTTCGGGTTTTATCATGGTTATTTTTAGAGTCCTTTGTAAATGAAATGTTATTTGTAAGTATTTTGAGATTAGTTGTATTTGGACGGTTTTGGAGTGCTTATCAAGAAACATTTACTGTCAAGCTGCGACAAGAGTGAACTAACGTTAGCTAACCGGTCACCTGTCAACGATAGCTAGCAGCTCGTCCATCGAGTGGCAACATTTACCCGTATATGTAAATAATTTAGCTACATTAAGGTAAGCGGACATATCCATGAACAGTATATAATATTAACTACTTTGGCAAACCGCATGTATCCCAAAACAAAGTCACGTCTGGAAGTTTGACAGTTCATTTTTCGCGGGATCCCGCCCACTGTAAATTACCATTGGACGTGAGGCTCCCAGCCTCCTTTGAACCGTGTAATGATTGGTTCAAATTTGAAAAGGCTACTGAAGTGACTTGACATTTTGCCTGCCTGTACAATTTACAAAGATGATTGTGTGTAGCAGAGACCGGTGTGTACATGAGTAGCACATTCTGGATGAGAGAACAAACAACACTAGTACTAGCAACGAGCGGTTATTTCTCCCGCTTTGTTGGGGAAGCCATTTTGGAATTCTGAATTTGTACTGACTAGGGATAATTTTTTTAAAGACAGTTGATAGCTGACTCATTTACTCTTTTACCTACTGCAACGTGCCCACACTTTGAGGGATACTGTTTATATTGGGTAGTTTGAGGTTGAACAGTGCACCTACGCCCACTGGCTGCTCTACACCGTGACTCACGAGTCTGAATGCGGCATGAAGTCAGCTAATTTTCGCTGCAGCTCTCCTGATCTTATTCTGTGGATTTACAAGTTGTATTTACAAAAGGCAAGTTAATGATGTATTTGACTACACAAATGGAGAGTAGCTTGATAATTGGGCTACTCTTTACTTCACACTAGGTCTGTAATTAGTCTGTTTGTGAACCTCACTGATACTTTCTTGTCTAAATTCAGTCTGAAACCTTTTCTTTGTTTACACTACATGAGATGTGACTATGGAAGTTAGGCTAGTTTACATAGGGTGACAGTTCAGAGTAGTTGTTTATTTCATTCATAGCCATACTGGTTAACAGTACCTACCTGGGCGGCAGGTAGTCTAGCGGTTAGAGCCAGTAACCGAAAGGTATTTGGTTCGAATACCCAAGCCGCTAGGATGCAAAAAAATCAAGGAATTTATTTAACACTAATTTGCTCCAAGGGGCGCCGTACTACTGTGGCTGACCCTGTAAAACAACACATTAAACTGCATTATCCGGTGTATGTGACGATACACTTTTTAAAAAATGTTTTGGGGGGCGAAGTTCTACAAATATTCTCATTGTTATTTTTTATGGAGAGATGTTTATGTACGTGTAAAGATGAGGATTGCTTATTACGTCTTTAAAATGGGTCTGGTTTTACCATGCATTTCTGGACAACTAATGTCCGCCGGATGTCTGTGGTTCCGAGTAATACAGGTCCCACCCAGCCCTCTTATCACTCTGTCTGGGTGTGACTTGAGTTAACTCCAAGGCTACTATTGCACAGCCATATACTTAAGTGCCATTAGAAAATGGACCCTGACATGATGCAGCAAAATATCTAGTCTCTGAGTGTCTTCTGAGGTGAGGTTATTAAGCAGAAATTGGTTTTGGGGTGAGCAGTTACTCCTTAAACATTATTTCTACTAATTTAACTGCTACCTTTGTTAGTTAGGCGCTCATAGTATTGTTTGAATTGATGGGGTGAATATGTACTACTGGGTTGTAAAGTTTCATGGTTTGGCTCTTGCAGTCTCATTAATGAGAAAAATTGGAGGCTGGACAGGCATGGACCATTCAAAAGTGAACTCACGCGCCCCACCTCCAGGGAACACTGGCTATACCTACTCTCACAGGTGAGTGTGCATGCAGAGCCGCCAGTCTCGAGGCCCTGAAAGAGGGATGTCCTGAATGATTTCTATAACTTTCCAGTTAAAGGAGGGGTTCCAAAACCTCTTCACTCGTGACCCCCCCTTCCAGCATTGGAACAGCTTGTGCCTGCATCAAGTATTTTTCTAGAGAGGGTTGAGCCCTACAGTTTAGGAACCACTGATTTAGTTGATGGTGAGCATGAATTGGCTTTTTTTTGTGTCAAATACCCTAGAGGTTTTTGCTTTGATCAAGGGCTTGTTTCAACAAATCACACTGGTAGGACTTGCATAAGTTTCTCAAATGTAAATTTTGATTTGAAATGTTATTTGAGTAACTGTAGCCCAAGGTGGTTTTCCAGGATTGCCCTTTCTGGCTAAAGTTTGCCTTCTAACAAAATAAATATCACGATTTAGGTGTAGATTAATGATTTTATTCATATCGATTCCAGCTCTCATTCTGAGCCGGGTTTATATATTATTATGGAACCTCTCCATGTGTATTTGGCAATGTTCCCCTTTTTGAAAAAGAGAAGTGCAAAGCGGTTATGTGTGTCACAGACCCACTGGTTTGTTCTTTGTGACTGGGTGTGTCTGTTGTCATGTGTGACTCAGAGAGAGGGTGTAGATGTTGGAGCTGTTGCATGCGATGTGACAATATTAGCCATTTTATTTCACCATCTGCTCTTAGTACACACAAGCATGATACATTTTTCTCAGTTCTTTGCAATTGCGTTCGGTCTAGCTGAGCTAATAAAACGGGAATGTTTTAATTTCACTGATGCAATATTCCATTCATACGCCAAAACATATAAACAAAATCATTCATTGTGAAAGTTGATAGGCCGTTCATATAGTTTGTGTAGTACTTAGTTAAATTTATAAAATCAGTTATTGTTTTCTTGCACAAACAGAGAGAAACACTTGGCAAACACAAACATTTCTCTCAAAACACAGGGATGTCAATTCGCATGGGACTAGTATTATCAGAGGACATTGGAGTTTGCCAAAAAAGGAAGTTATTCTGCCTGGAATTGTTACACTCCTGCCATGGCAGATTCGGACGGGACTCAAATTACAGATGTGGTGTTTTGTGCACATAATTGAATTCCCCAGTAAAACTTATCCCATCCGAATAGGGCAAACTAGGGCCTGACCTATAGCCAGGGCCTGTCTTTGCCGTTCTGCTGCCATAGTCAAGACCAAAAAATGCTGCCCCCGCAAAACTAGAATAGTCCCAGTAAGCAAAATGACATTGGAAAGACTAATAAAATACGTGTTTTCCTGACGTTGGGTTAGTTTTCAGTTCTCATTTTCAAGTTAAATACTTATTTTCCTGATGTTGCAAATATGTATTTTAGATATTAAAATCGGGCACATTTTTTTTGGTTTAGAACGAAAGCTGAAAATAAGTAATTTTATAGATGTCTGTTTGGACCAACTCAAGGCTGTTCCAATTTATAGACATCGATATTTGGTCTGGTACATAGACAATGTGTGTGGATGTGGCAATCAAGGCCGGTCCAGAACTGCTTCAAAAAATTGAGTCTGCATTGGTCCGTGCTAACTTAGGTGTTACCTGAATTGAATTTTTATGAATGCCTATCTATGTGGTAGACATACCGTTTGTAAAATGACTTCCAGACAGGTATAAAAAAATAAATAAAAAAAAGACTTCCAAAAGAGGTCGGCCCATGCTTACTAGGGTGTAGCCTACCATGTCAACCTGCAATGGATTTTTATGAATTCCCATCCTTGTGGTAGGCCCACCATTTGTAAAACAGGCTATTGCATTGGCTTTATTAGTCCTGATTCCTGTGACTAATCAATTTGGCCATTTATGCTCTGAATATCTGCTACCCAACTTTCAGGAGTTATCGCAAGCCTATTTGCAGTGTGTTTACACAGCGGGAAATGCAATAGCATTTTATTTTTCATCCGCTTGTCAAATGTAGTTAAAACCACTGATCATGACAATGGGGTGAAACTCCTGCACAACAGTTGATTGTACGGTCCATATTGTCCATTTTACTTTGACCTGTCATGTTTTTACGATATGTTGCTTTGTTAACATGACGGGTCTTTTTTTGTTTGTTTTTGTTTTTTTGCTTGAGTGCCATTTTAGGTTAGCTGATTTGAAATTGAATAATGTGCATGATGTAAAACATGTCCGTCTCGCTACATTGTCATACATTTTATCTCCAGCCTGTAGGCTACAGAAAAGGCCACATACTCTTTCTACCATATTGTATATCTGCTACATGATATGTTTATTTTTTGACTAAACATTGGAGCGCAGCAGAGATGTCTCTCCAACAGCGGCCTTCGAGAGGCACTCAGGAACTGGACAAGCAAAATATTTTGCACTTTTGACGAAGTGGGCACTGCTTATCCAAGGGCGGCATCAGCGCTCACCTAAAAAGCCCATGTGCCACTGGTTGAGAGAAATTGTTTTTGGGCAGAATTATGTGAGGTTTTATGTGTCGTTTTGAGTTGCGTCTCGGTCAGTTTAGCGGCAAAATATTTATAGGTTGCTCAGGAGGTAAAGGGAGAGTCAGATTTGTTAACAAATCTGACTAGATGTGGATAATACTGGAGATCAAGAAAAAGGTCAGGAGCAAGTGCTGCGTGCATATTGTGTGTCAAACAGGTGCTGTATTGACTACAATATAATTTCTGACTGTTTGGAACAATTGTAAACAACACCAAATTAAACTATACGCATACCAGAGAGTAACTTAAAAAATAAATAAAATTAAGCCTTTATTACAGCAGACTAAACAGTCAAATTCATTCGTGAATCGAATTTCCGAAATGGAACGGTTTATTTGTTTATACAAGGCTTGCTTTTGTGTTTTAAAACAAATGGTTGATTGCATTTCAAATCATGACTGACTCATATGCTCTGTGATGACATCAACAAATTAATGATTGCTACAGTAGCCTATAGAAGTATTGAAATATAGGCCAAAGTAAGTTAGCACATCCAGTTACCTTAAAACCTTTTCTCAATAGGGGGGGGCGCTGTTCTCACTTTGTAAAAAATCGTTCCCAAATTAAATGCCTCGTACTCAATTCTTGCTCGTACAATATGCATATTATTACTATTGGATAGAAAACACTCTAGTTTCTAAAACCGTTTGAATTATATCTGTGAGTAAAACAGAACTCATTTTGCAGCAAACTTCCTACCAGGAAGTGAGAAATCTGAAATCGGGGGCTCTGTTCCAGAGTCAGCATATCAATTTGCATGGAATCTATGGGTCTACATGCACTGCATACGCCTTCCACTAGATGTCAGTAGGCAGTGAGAGTTGGAATGGGGTGTATAGCTCTATGTGAGGCTGAACAAGACCTCTTGGAACGGTGGGTCCAGTCTTTTCACCATTCAGCTTGACGCGAGAGGGAGCTCGGGATTGCGTTCTGAAAAGCTTTCGTTATAGGCGTTAGATATATCCGGCTCTGATTTAATTTGATATATGTGTTAAAAACATCAGGTAGTTATATCAGTATATTGCGATTTTCTATATATTTTTTTGTTATGCGTTATTGTGTGTTGGACAATTCTGTGGCGCATGGCCAGCTTTGTTAGCTAATTCGACAGATGAAGACGACATTCTACAACCGAACAACGATTATTCTGGACAAAGGACAACTTGTACAAGATTCTGATAAAAGCTCATCAAATAGTAGGAACCATTTATGATGTTAATTTGTATATCTGTCAAATGTTTAGACTTATATTCCGCCATTATTTTGGGCGCTCTCTTGCTATAACGTAAGCTGTATGTCGTACTAACGCTATTTAAAAAAAAATCTAACCCAGCGGTTGCATTAAGAACTAGTGTGTCTTTCATTTGCTGTCCAACCTGTATTTTTTTAGTAAAGCTTATGATAGTTATTTGATTTGATTAGTTGCCTCCAAGATTTCTCTGGACAATTTGTTTGTATTTTGACTACTATTCACATTGTTCAACCACGAATTGTACCGCTAAATATTCACATTTTCGAACAAACCATATGTATTGTGTAATATGATGTTATAGGACTGTCATCTGAAGACGTTTGAGACGGTTAGTGAATTTTTTTTATATCTTTTGCTGGTTTATTCGCTATCACTAACGTGCCTTGAATGAATGCGATTGTGTGGTAGGCTATTGTAGTAAGCTAATATAATGCTATTGTGTTTTCGCTGTAAAACACTTAAAAAATCTGAAATATTGGCTGGATTCACAAGATGTTTGTCTTTCATTTGCTGTACACCGTGTATTTTTCATAAATGTTTTATGATGAGTATTTAGGTATTTCACGTTGGTTTCTGTAGTTATTTTAGCTGCTTTGGTGAGACTTGTGATGGTGGCTGCAATGTAAAACTATGATTTTATACCTGAAATATGCAAAAAAAAAATAACAAAACATATGCTATACAATAAATCTGTTTATAAGACTGTCATCTGATGAAGTTGTTTCTTGGTTAGTGACTATTTATATCTTTATTTGGACAAATTTGTGATAGCTACCTATACAGTAAAAAAATTGTGAAAATATGCGGTTGGGTCTTTTGCTATCGTGGTTAGCTAATAGAAATACATATTGTGTTTTCCCTGTAAAACATCTTAAAAATCGGAAATGATGGCTGGATTCACAAGATGTGTATTTTTCATCTGGTGTCTTGGACTTGTGATTTCATGATATTTAGATGCTAGTATTTACTTGTGGCGCTATGCTAGTCAGCTTTTTTACTGATGGGGGTGCTCCCGGATCCGGGATGAGTACCAAGTAGAAGTTTTAATCCTCAGGTCCTCACCAGACATCACTGGCAAAAACGTTGCCTATGGGCACAAGCCCACCGTCGCTGGACCAGACAGGACTGACAGTGTTCTTCATTGAGTCGCGGTTTTGTCTCACCGGGGGTGATGGTCGGATTTGCGCTTATCGTCAAAGGAATGAGCGTTACACTGGGACCTGTTGGATCATAGGGTGAGGGCTAGGGCCAAATGTCTGGGAACTTGAAGTGCCTTGTTGGAAGAGTGGGGTAACATCTTACTGCAAGAACTGGCAAATCTGGTGCAGTACTTAACGCAGATGGTGGCCACATCAGATATTGACTAACTTTTGATTTTGACTCCCACCTTTTGTTCAGGGACATATTTCATTTCTGTTAGTCACATGTCTGTGGAACTTGTACAGTTTATGTCTGTTGAATCTTATGTTCATACAAATATTTACACATGTTAAGTTTGCTGAAAATAAACGGGATTGACAGTGAGGACTTTTTTTTTTTTTTTTTTTTTGCTGAGTTTGTTGTTTTGTCCTTGAGCTGTTCTTGTCTATTGATGTTCTGTTTTGTGTGGACCCCAGAAAGATTATCTGCTGCTTTTGCAACAGCTAGTGGGGATCCTACTAAAATACCAATACTTAAGTACGTTTCTTTAAAAAACTATATATATATATATACACTGCTCAAAAAAATAAAGGGAACACTTAAACAACACAATGTAACTCCAAGTCAATCACACTTCTGTGAAATCAAACTGTCCACTTAGAAAGCAACACTGATTGACAATAAATTTCACATGCTGTTGTGCAAATGGAATAGACAAAAGGTGGAAATTATAGTTAATTAGCAAGACACCCCCCAAAACAGGAGTGATTCTGCAGGTGGTGACCACAGACCACTTCTCAGTTCCTATGCTTCCTGTCTGATGTTTTGGTCACTTTTGAATGCTGGCGGTGCTCTCACTCTAGTGCTAGCATGAGACGGAGTCTACAACCCACACAAGTGGCTCAGGTAGTGCAGTTCATCCAGGATGGCACATCAATGCGAGCTGTGGCAAAAAGGTTTGCTGTGTCTGTCAGTGTAGTGTCCAGAGCACGGAGGCGCTACCAGGAGACAGGCCAGTACATCAGGAGACGTGGAGGAGGCCGTAGGAGGGCAACAACCCAGCAGCAGGACCGCTACCTCCGCCTTTGTGCAAGCAGGAGCACTGCCAGAGCCCTGCAAAATGACCTCCAGCAGGCCACAAATGTGCATGTGTCAGCATATGGTCTCACAAGGGGTCTGAGGATCTCATCTCGGTACCTAATGGCAGTCATGCTACCTCTGGCGAGCACATGGAGGGCTGTGCGGCCCCACAAAGAAATGCCACCCCACACCATGACTGACCCACTGCCAAACCGGTCATGCTGGAGGATGTTGCAGGCAGCAGAACGTTCTCCACGGCGTCTCCAGACTCTGTCATGTCTGTCACATGTGCTCATGTGCTCAGTGTGAAACTGCTTTCATCTGTGAAGAGCACAGGGCACCAGTGGCGAATTTGCCAATCTTGGCGTTCTCTGGCAAATGCCAAACGTCCTGCACGGTGTTGGGCTGTAAGCACAACCCCCACCTGTGGACGTCGGGCCCTCATACCACCCTCATGGAGTCTGTTTCTGACCGTTTGAGCAGACACATGCACATTTGTGGCCTGCTGGAGGTCATTTTGTAGGGCTCTGGCAGTGCACCTCCTTGCACAAAGGCGGAGGTAGCGGTCCTGCTGCTGGGTTGTTGCCCTCCTACGGCCTCCTCCACGTCTCCTGATGTACTGGCCTGTCTCCTGGTAGCGCCTCCGTGCTCTGGACACTACCCTGACTGACACAGCAAACCTTTTTGCCAGAGCTCGCATTGACGTGCCATCCTGGATGAGCTGCGCTACCTGAGCCACTTGTGTGGGTTGTAGACTCCGTCTCATGCTACCACTAGAGTGAGAGCACCGCCAGCATTCAAAAGTGACCAAAACATCAGCTAGGAAGCATAGGAAATGAGAAGTGGTCTGTGGTCACCACCTGCAGAACCATTCCTTTATTGGGGGTGTCTTGCTAATTGCCTATAATTTCCACCTTTTGTCTATTCCATTTGCACAACAGCATGTGAACTTTATTGTCAATCAGTGTTGCTTCCTAAGTGGACAGTTTGATTTCACAGAAGTGTGATTGACTTGGAGTTACATTGTGTTGTTTAAGTGTTCCCTTTATTTTTTTGAGCTGTATATATATATATATATATATTTCTGAACCACATTATTGTGTAGCTTGAGGGGGAAATAATTTAATATATTTTATAATAAGGCTGTAATGTAAGAAAATGTTGGGTCTGAATGAGAGCCAGTTTCATAGCGCTTGATGGTATTTGCGACTGAACTTCAAGAACTTTGAAAGTTTCTTCAAGTTTTCCGGATTGACTGGCCTTAATGTCTGCAAGTAATGATGGACTGTTGTTTCTTTGCTTATTTGAGATGTTCTTTCCATAATATAGACTTGGTCTTTTACCAACTAGGCCTGTCTTCTGTATACCACCCCTACCTTGTCACAACACAACTGATTGGCTCTAATGCATTAAGAAAATAAATTCCACAAATGTAATTTTTAAGAAAGCACACCTGTTAATTGAAATGCAATCCAGTTGACTACCTCATGAAGCTGTTTGAGAGAATGCCAAGTGTACATAGCAGTCATCAAGGCAAAGGGTGGCTACTTTGAAGAATCTAAAATGTATTATGATTCGTTTAACACTTTTTTTGTTTACTATGTGATTCCATGTGTTATTTCATAGTTTTGATGTTTTCACTATTCTACAATGTTGAAAAACCCTTGAATGAGTAGGTGTCAAATTGAGTGGTACTGTTTTGGTTATATTTTTTTTAAACAATTGCTACTGCCCGACCTCGAGCAATATCGGTCGACCTGTAGCTTATTGACCAGACCTTCGACCTGTCTACTAAATGGGTCAGACCTACATACCACACAGTAGTTATAGGGGAAAATGCTGTTGTATGCCCGACGTAAAAGTCATAGTGAGAGGGAGGGCAATTTTGGGGAATATATCAGTGACCAGGTTCGGTGATAATCTAATCCCTAGGCTGACAAATAGTAAGGAAGTGATACCGTCTGTAGTAACGGGATGTCGTGTGTTCTAGAGTACATTTTTATTGTGGGATTGGATGGAAATGGCTGGTCAGTGATTTGGCTTGATTGATTAACCTGGCTGCACAACTCTTGAGCAAATGGTTAGTCTCCAGATGTGTACTTAGGCGTGTAGCTTGTAAGTAGCCCTAGGCTTGCTTGATGCAGCGCAGATCTGTGTTTCTGTAGGAAAGATATCCCTGGCTGTTGCTGTCTTATTGTGTTTGCTGATCCCTGCTCATGAAACACGATTGTTTGCACAATCTTTAATCAGGATGGAGCTTGTCAAATCAAAATGTATTTGTCATGTGCTGAATACAACCGGTATAGTATTTACAGATTAATGCTTAGTTACGAGCCCATCCCCAACAATGCGGAGTTAAATAAAAAGGAAATGGTAACAACAAAAATGAGGCAATATACAAGGAGTACCAGTACCGAGTAAATGTGCAGGGGTACGTGGTAATACACATGCAGTGGTGGAAAAGTACCCAATTCTCATGCTTAAGTAAAGATGCCTTAATAGAAAATGACTCAAGTGAAAGTCACCCAGTAAAATACTACTTGAGTAAAGGTCTAAAAGTATTTGGTTTTTAAAATGAACTTAAGTATTAAATGTAATTGCTAATATATACTAAAGTAAAAGTATAAATCCTTTAAAATTCCTTATTAAGCAAACCAGATGGCACCTTGTTTTATTTTAAAAAATTAATAAAATTGTGGGTACCCAGGGGCACATTTCAACACTAAAACGTCATTTACAAACAAAGTGTTTAGTGAGTCTGACAGATTAGAGGCAGTAGGGATGACCAGGGATGTTCTCTTGAGTGTGTGAATTGGACCATTTTCCTGTCTTGCTAAGCATTCAAAATGTAACTAGTACTTTTTGGAGTCATGGAAATTGTAAGGAGTAAAATGTGTTTTTCATTAGGAATGTAATAAAGTTATCATGTATGTATGTACAGATGCCCCAAAATATGTAAGTAGTACTTTAAAGTATTTTTACTTAAGTACTTTACACCACTGTGTATAAGTGACTAGGCAATTAGGATATATTGTAAACGGTGTCAGTGTAGTATATATGGGTAGAGTCTAGTGATTGCAAGGAATTTGGTGCAAAACAATTTAAAATTAATAAAGGGGGTCAATATAAATGATCGGAGTAGTCATTTTTGATTAACTGTTCAGCAGTCTTAAGCCTAGTGGGTAGAAGCTGTTCGGGTGCCTTTTGTTCCCAGACTTGGCGCTCCGGTACCGCTCGTCATGCTGTAGTCAGACCTTTCGCTCTGCTTGGGTGGCTGGAGTGTTTGACAATTTGTGGGATGTGTTGGTCAGAAGAGGGAAAGATTTGAAAAAGTCACAGATTTCCTGGAGTTGGCCTTAATGAACTATTGATTAACACTAAGATAGTGATAGACAATCAAGAATGGTATTGAGGTCTGTCTACATAGAAATTCCTCTCTTGCCATTGGTTCTTTATCACTGTATGTTTTGGAATGAAGTTGCATGTCGTGATAGTTTTGCGTCTGAACTGAAACAAACCAGGCAGTGTGCAGCAGCAGAGGGGTAAGAATCGTGACAGCCTCCTGTCTTGTCCTT